>NW_027325969.1:664341-792878 GCF_048594095.1 Paramormyrops kingsleyae
TCTACTCCGAGCGGGGGCGTCACGCAGGCCCGGCTAACGGCGGCGGGCTTGGCGGCGGCCCCATATCGACTCGGGTCTCTCTTCATCCCGTATAAATCTTTCGCCTTTTACTAAAGATTTCCGTGGAGAGGGATAGCGATGAGTTCATGGTATTTTTGGAGGCTCTGCCCAAGCAGAGCTGCACTGCTGCTGTCAAAGGAAGACTGGGCCCGGCTTAGCGGCTGGCGTTAGGTGCCCGGTGGCGCGGCTGTGGTCTCCCTGGATCACGCGTGGACTCGCCGGGCGACACCTGCCAGAGGGGCTGGTGAGGGCTGAGCCGCGCCAGCTCCGTCGGCATCCCGCATGCCGGCGCCCGGCGGGGCGCAATTTGTGGGTATCGCTTCTCGGCCTTTTGGCTAAGATCAAGTGTAGTATCTGTTCTTATCAGTTTAATATCTGATACGTCCCCCATGGAGGGGACCACATATTAAACGGATTTTTGGAACAGGGAGCCGGAAGTGGGGCTTGCCCCGTCCGCTCCACGCATCGACCCGGTATTGCAGTGCTTCCGGGAATGGTGCACCTCTACTGCCCCCTGTTGTCGAAAGGCAGAACTGACTGACTGACTGACTGACTGACTGACTGACTGACTGACTGACTGACTGAGTGAGTGAGTGAGTGAGTGAGTGAGTGACTAATAGACTGAGTGCTGTGGAGGGGGGGGGCCCTGTCTGTGCGTGGCCCCCGTTTCCCGCCGTTTTTCTTTTTTTTTTTTTTTTTTTTTTTTTTTTAAAGGAAGGTGACACACTGTTTGTGCGGTGGACAGCTGCGCTGAGGTAAGGCATGATGTCATCTTTGCCTTTTGAATTTCCCCTCATGTTTGTTAAAATGATTGCTGTCTTTTGAGAGGACAGGAGGACAGGGAGGAGTCGGGGCCCCGAGGACGGCGGCTGCGACGCCCCTGGGCATTCTACTCCGAGCGGGGGCGTCACGCAGGCCCGGCTAACGGCGGCGGGCTTGGCGGCGGCCCCATATCGACTCGGGTCTCTCTTCATCCCGTATAAATCTTTCGCCTTTTACTAAAGATTTCCGTGGAGAGGGATAGCGATGAGTTCATGGTATTTTTGGAGGCTCTTGCCCAAGCAGAGCTGCACTGCTGCTGTCAAAGGAAGACTGGGCCCGGCTTAGCGGCTGGCGTTAGGTGCCCGGTGGCGCGGCTGTGGTCTCCCTGGATCACGCGTGGACTCGCCGGGCGACACCTGCCAGAGGGGCTGGTGAGGGCTGAGCCGCGCCAGCTCCGTCGGCATCCCGCATGCCGGCGCCCGGCGGGGCGCAATTTGTGGGTATCGCTTCTCGGCCTTTTGGCTAAGATCAAGTGTAGTATCTGTTCTTATCAGTTTAATATCTGATACGTCCCCCATGGAGGGGACCACATATTAAACGGATTTTTGGAACAGGGAGCCGGAAGTGGGGCTTGCCCCGTCCGCTCCACGCATCGACCCGGTATTGCAGTGCTTCCGGGAATGGTGCACCTCTACTGCCCCCTGTTGTCGAAAGGCAGAACTGACTGACTGACTGACTGACTGACTGACTGACGACTGACTGACTGACTGAGTGAGTGAGTGAGTGAGTGAGTGAGTGACTAATAGACTGAGTGCTGTGAGGGGGGGGGCCCTGTCTGTGCGTGGCCCCCGTTTCCCGCCGTTTTCTTTTTTTTTTTTTTTTTTTTTTTTTTTAAAGGAAGGTGACACACTGTTTGTGCGGTGGACAGCTGCGCTGAGGTAAGGCATGATGTCATCTTTGCCTTTTGAATTTCCCCTCATGTTTGTTAAAATGATTGCTGTCTTTTGAGAGGACAGGAGGACAGGGAGGAGTCGGGGCCCCGAGGACGGCGGCTGCGACGCCCCTGGGCATTCTACTCCGAGCGGGGGCGTCACGCAGGCCCGGCTAACGGCGGCGGGCTTGGCGGCGGCCCCATATCGACTCGGGTCTCTCTTCATCCCGTATAAATCTTTCGCCTTTTACTAAAGATTTCCGTGGAGAGGGATAGCGATGAGTTCATGGTATTTTTGGAGGCTCTGCCCAAGCAGAGCTGCACTGCTGCTGTCAAAGGAAGACTGGGCCCGGCTTAGCGGCTGGCGTTAGGTGCCCGGTGGCGCGGCTGTGGTCTCCCTGGATCACGCGTGGACTCGCCGGGCGACACCTGCCAGAGGGGCTGGTGAGGGCTGAGCCGCGCCAGCTCCGTCGGCATCCCGCATGCCGGCGCCCGGCGGGGCGCAATTTGTGGGTATCGCTTCTCGGCCTTTTGGCTAAGATCAAGTGTAGTATCTGTTCTTATCAGTTTAATATCTGATACGTCCCCCATGGAGGGGACCACATATTAAACGGATTTTTGGAACAGGGAGCCGGAAGTGGGGCTTGCCCCGTCCGCTCCACGCATCGACCCGGTATTGCAGTGCTTCCGGGAATGGTGCACCTCTACTGCCCCCTGTTGTCGAAAGGCAGAACTGACTGACTGACTGACTGACTGACTGACTGACTGACTGACTGACTGACTGACTGAGTGAGTGAGTGAGTGAGTGAGTGAGTGACTAATAGACTGAGTGCTGTGAGGGGGGGGGCCCTGTCTGTGCGTGGCCCCCGTTTCCCGCCGTTTTTCTTTTTTTTTTTTTTTTTTTTTTTTTTTAAAGGAAGGTGACACACTGTTTGTGCGGTGGACAGCTGCGCTGAGGTAAGGCATGATGTCATCTTTGCCTTTTGAATTTCCCCTCATGTTTGTTAAAATGATTGCTGTCTTTTGAGAGGACAGGAGGACAGGGAGGAGTCGGGGCCCCGAGGACGGCGGCTGCGACGCCCCTGGGCATTCTACTCCGAGCGGGGGCGTCACGCAGGCCCGGCTAACGGCGGCGGGCTTGGCGGCGGCCCCATATCGACTCGGGTCTCTCTTCATCCCGTATAAATCTTTCGCCTTTTACTAAAGATTTCCGTGGAGAGGGATAGCGATGAGTTCATGGTATTTTTGGAGGCTCTGCCCAAGCAGAGCTGCACTGCTGCTGTCAAAGGAAGACTGGGCCCGGCTTAGCGGCTGGCGTTAGGTGCCCGGTGGCGCGGCTGTGGTCTCCCTGGATCACGCGTGGACTCGCCGGGCGACACCTGCCAGAGGGGCTGGTGAGGGCTGAGCCGCGCCAGCTCCGTCGGCATCCCGCATGCCGGCGCCCGGCGGGGCGCAATTTGTGGGTATCGCTTCTCGGCCTTTTGGCTAAGATCAAGTGTAGTATCTGTTCTTATCAGTTTAATATCTGATACGTCCCCCATGGAGGGGACCACATATTAAACGGATTTTTGGAACAGGGAGCCGGAAGTGGGGCTTGCCCCGTCCGCTCCACGCATCGACCCGGTATTGCAGTGCTTCCGGGAATGGTGCACCTCTACTGCCCCCTGTTGTCGAAAGGCAGAACTGACTGACTGACTGACTGACTGACTGACTGACTGACTGACTGACTGAGTGAGTGAGTGAGTGAGTGAGTGAGTGAGTGACTAATAGACTGAGTGCTGTGAGGGGGGGGCCCTGTCTGTGCGTGGCCCCCGTTTCCCGCCGTTTTTCTTTTTTTTTTTTTTTTTTTTTTTTTTTAAAGGAAGGTGACACACTGTTTGTGCGGTGGACAGCTGCGCTGAGGTAAGGCATGATGTCATCTTTGCCTTTTGAATTTCCCCTCATGTTTGTTAAAATGATTGCTGTCTTTTGAGAGGACAGGAGGACAGGGAGGAGTCGGGGCCCCGAGGACGGCGGCTGCGACGCCCCTGGGCATTCTACTCCGAGCGGGGGCGTCACGCAGGCCCGGCTAACGGCGGCGGGCTTGGCGGCGGCCCCATATCGACTCGGGTCTCTCTTCATCCCGTATAAATCTTTCGCCTTTTACTAAAGATTTCCGTGGAGAGGGATAGCGATGAGTTCATGGTATTTTTGGAGGCTCTGCCCAAGCAGAGCTGCACTGCTGCTGTCAAAGGAAGACTGGGCCCGGCTTAGCGGCTGGCGTTAGGTGCCCGGTGGCGCGGCTGTGGTCTCCCTGGATCACGCGTGGACTCGCCGGGCGACACCTGCCAGAGGGGCTGGTGAGGGCTGAGCCGCGCCAGCTCCGTCGGCATCCCGCATGCCGGCGCCCGGCGGGGCGCAATTTGTGGGTATCGCTTCTCGGCCTTTTGGCTAAGATCAAGTGTAGTATCTGTTCTTATCAGTTTAATATCTGATACGTCCCCCATGGAGGGGACCACATATTAAACGGATTTTTGGAACAGGGAGCCGGAAGTGGGGCTTGCCCCGTCCGCTCCACGCATCGACCCGGTATTGCAGTGCTTCCGGGAATGGTGCACCTCTACTGCCCCCTGTTGTCGAAAGGCAGAACTGACTGACTGACTGACTGACTGACTGACTGACTGACTGACTGACTGACTGAGTGAGTGAGTGAGTGAGTGAGTGAGTGACTAATAGACTGAGTGCTGTGAGGGGGGGGGCCCTGTCTGTGCGTGGCCCCCGTTTCCCGCCGTTTCTTTCTTTTTTTTTTTTTTTTTTTTTTTTTTTAAAGGAAGGTGACACACTGTTTGTGCGGTGGACAGCTGCGCTGAGGTAAGGCATGATGTCATCTTTGCCTTTTGAATTTCCCCTCATGTTTGTTAAAATGATTGCTGTCTTTTGAGAGGACAGGAGGACAGGGAGGAGTCGGGGCCGCCGAGGACGGCGGCTGCGACGCCCCTGGGCATTCTACTCCGAGCGGGGCGTCACGCAGGCCCGGCTAACGGCGGCGGGCTTGGCGGCGGCCCCATATCGACTCGGGTCTCTCTTCATCCCGTATAAATCTTTCGCCTTTTACTAAAGATTTCCGTGGAGAGGGATAGCGATGAGTTCATGGTATTTTTGGAGGCTCTGCCCAAGCAGAGCTGCACTGCTGCTGTCAAAGGAAGACTGGGCCCGGCTTAGCGGCTGGCGTTAGGTGCCCGGTGGCGCGGCTGTGGTCTCCCTGGATCACGCGTGGACTCGCCGGCGACACCTGCCAGAGGGGCTGGTGAGGGCTGAGCCGCGCCAGCTCCGTCGGCATCCCGCATGCCGGCGCCCGGCGGGGCGCAATTTGTGGGTATCGCTTCTCGGCCTTTTGGCTAAGATCAAGTGTAGTATCTGTTCTTATCAGTTTAATATCTGATACGTCCCCCATGGAGGGGACCACATATTAAACGGATTTTTGGAACAGGGAGCCGGAAGTGGGGCTTGCCCCGTCCGCTCCACGCATCGACCCGGTATTGCAGTGCTTCCGGGAATGGTGCACCTCTACTGCCCCCTGTTGTCGAAAGGCAGAACTGACTGACTGACTGACTGACTGACTGACTGACTGACTGACCTGACTGACTGAGTGAGTGAGTGAGTGAGTGAGTGAGTGACTAATAGACTGAGTGCTGTGAGGGGGGGGGCCCTGTCTGTGCGTGGCCCCCGTTTCCCGCCGTTTTTCTTTTTTTTTTTTTTTTTTTTTTTTTTTAAAGGAAGGTGACACACTGTTTGTGCGGTGGACAGCTGCGCTGAGGTAAGGCATGATGTCATCTTTGCCTTTTGAATTTCCCCTCATGTTTGTTAAAATGATTGCTGTCTTTTGAGAGGACAGGAGGACAGGGAGGAGTCGGGGCCCCGAGGACGGCGGCTGCGACGCCCCTGGGCATTCTACTCCGAGCGGGGGCGTCACGCAGGCCCGGCTAACGGCGGCGGGCTTGGCGGCGGCCCCATATCGACTCGGGTCTCTCTTCATCCCGTATAAATCTTTCGCCTTTTACTAAAGATTTCCGTGGAGAGGGATAGCGATGAGTTCATGGTATTTTTGGAGGCTCTGCCCAAGCAGAGCTGCACTGCTGCTGTCAAAGGAAGACTGGGCCCGGCTTAGCGGCTGGCGTTAGGTGCCCGGTGGGCGGCTGTGGTCTCCCTGGATCACGCGTGGACTCGCCGGGCGACACCTGCCAGAGGGGCTGGTGAGGGCTGAGCCGCGCCAGCTCCGTCGGCATCCCGCATGCCGGCGCCCGGCGGGGCGCAATTTGTGGGTATCGCTTCTCGGCCTTTTGGCTAAGATCAAGTGTAGTATCTGTTCTTATCAGTTTAATATCTGATACGTCCCCCATGGAGGGGACCACATATTAAACGGATTTTTGGAACAGGGAGCCGGAAGTGGGGCTTGCCCCGTCCGCTCCACGCATCGACCCGGTATTGCAGTGCTTCCGGGAATGGTGCACCTCTACTGCCCCCTGTTGTCGAAAGGCAGAACTGACTGACTGACTGACTGACTGACTGACTGACTGAGTGAGTGAGTGAGTGAGTGAGTGAGTGACTAATAGACTGAGTGCTGTGAGGGGGGGGGCCCTGTCTGTGCGTGGCCCCCGTTTCCCGCCGTTTTTCTTTTTTTTTTTTTTTTTTTTTTTTTTTTTAAAGGAAGGTGACACACTGTTTGTGCGGTGGACAGCTGCGCTGAGGTAAGGCATGATGTCATCTTTGCCTTTTGAATTTCCCCTCATGTTTGTTAAAATGATTGCTGTCTTTTGAGAGGACAGGAGGACAGGGAGGAGTCGGGGCCCCGAGGACGGCGGCTGCGACGCCCCTGGGCATTCTACTCCGAGCGGGGGCGTCACGCAGCCCGGCTAAACGGCGGCGGCTTGGCGGCGGCCCCATATCGACTCGGGTCTCTCTTCATCCCGTATAAATCTTTCGCCTTTTACTAAAGATTTCCGTGGAGAGGGATAGCGATGAGTTCATGGTATTTTTGGAGGCTCTGCCCAAGCAGAGCTGCACTGCTGCTGTCAAAGGAAGACTGGGCCCGGCTTAGCGGCTGGCGTTAGGTGCCCGGTGGCGCGGCTGTGGTCTCCCTGGATCACGCGTGGACTCGCCGGGCGACACCTGCCAGAGGGGCTGGTGAGGGCTGAGCCGCGCCAGCTCCGTCGGCATCCCGCATGCCGGCGCCCGGCGGGGCGCAATTTGTGGGTATCGCTTCTCGGCCTTTTGGCTAAGATCAAGTGTAGTATCTGTTCTTATCAGTTTAATATCTGATACGTCCCCCATGGAGGGGACCACATATTAAACGGATTTTTGGAACAGGGAGCCGGAAGTGGGGCTTGCCCCGTCCGCTCCACGCATCGACCCGGTATTGCAGTGCTTCCGGGAATGGTGCACCTCTACTGCCCCCTGTTGTCGAAAGGCAGAACTGACTGACTGACTGACTGACTGACTGACTGACTGACTGACTGACTGACTGACTGACTGAGTGAGTGAGTGAGTGAGTGAGTGAGTGAGTGACTAATAGACTGAGTGCTGTGAGGGGGGGGGCCCTGTCTGTGCGTGGCCCCCGTTTCCCGCCGTTTTTCTTTTTTTTTTTTTTTTTTTTTTTTTTTTTAAAGGAAGGTGACACACTGTTTGTGCGGTGGACAGCTGCGCTGAGGTAAGGCATGATGTCATCTTTGCCTTTTGAATTTCCCCTCATGTTTGTTAAAATGATTGCTGTCTTTTGAGAGGACAGGAGGACAGGGAGGAGTCGGGGCCCCGAGGACGGCGGCTGCGACGCCCCTGGGCATTCTACTCCGAGCGGGGGCGTCACGCAGGCCCGGCTAACGGCGGCGGGCTTGGCGGCGGCCCCATATCGACTCGGGTCTCTCTTCATCCCGTATAAATCTTTCGCCTTTTACTAAAGATTTCCGTGGAGAGGGATAGCGATGAGTTCATGGTATTTTTGGAGGCTCTGCCCAAGCAGAGCTGCACTGCTGCTGTCAAAGGAAGACTGGGCCCGGCTTAGCGGCTGGCGTTAGGTGCCCGGTGGCGCGGCTGTGGTCTCCCTGGATCACGCGTGGACTCGCCGGGCGACACCTGCCAGAGGGGCTGGTGAGGGCTGAGCCGCGCCAGCTCCGTCGGCATCCCGCATGCCGGCGCCCGGCGGGGCGCATTTGTGGGTATCGCTTCTCGGCCTTTTGGCTAAGATCAAGTGTAGTATCTGTTCTTATCAGTTTAATATCTGATACGTCCCCATGGAGGGGACCACATATTAAACGGATTTTGGAACAGGGAGCCGGAAGTGGGGCTTGCCCCGTCCGCTCCACGCATCGACCCGGTATTGCAGTGCTTCCGGGAATGGTGCACCTCTACTGCCCCCTGTTGTCGAAAGGCAGAACTGACTGACTGACTGACTGACTGACTGACTGACTGACTGACTGACTGAGTGAGTGAGTGAGTGAGTGAGTGAGTGACTAATAGACTGAGTGCTGTGAGGGGGGGGGCCCTGTCTGTGCGTGGCCCCCGTTTCCCGCCGTTTTTCTTTTTTTTTTTTTTTTTTTTTTTTTTTAAAGGAAGGTGACACACTGTTGTGCGGTGGACAGCTGCGCTGAGGTAAGGCATGATGTCATCTTTGCCTTTTGAATTTCCCCTCATGTTTGTTAAAATGATTGCTGTCTTTTGAGAGGACAGGAGGACAGGGAGGAGTCGGGGCCCCGAGGACGGCGGCTGCGACGCCCCTGGGCATTCTACTCCGAGCGGGGGCGTCACGCAGGCCCGGCTAACGGCGGCGGGCTTGGCGGCGGCCCCATATCGACTCGGGTCTCTCTTCATCCCGTATAAATCTTTCGCCTTTTACTAAAGATTTCCGTGGAGAGGGATAGCGATGAGTTCATGGTATTTTTGGAGGCTCTGCCCAAGCAGAGCTGCACTGCTGCTGTCAAAGGAAGACTGGGCCCGGCTTAGCGGCTGGCGTTAGGTGCCCGGTGGCGCGGCTGTGGTCTCCCTGGATCACGCGTGGACTCGCCGGGCGACACCTGCCAGAGGGGCTGGTGAGGGCTGAGCCGCGCCAGCTCCGTCGGCATCCCGCATGCCGGCGCCCGGCGGGGCGCAATTTGTGGGTATCGCTTCTCGGCCTTTTGGCTAAGATCAAGTGTAGTATCTGTTCTTATCAGTTTAATATCTGATACGTCCCCCATGGAGGGGACCACATATTAAACGGATTTTTGGAACAGGGAGCCGGAAGTGGGGCTTGCCCCGTCCGCTCCACGCATCGACCCGGTATTGCAGTGCTTCCGGGAATGGTGCACCTCTACTGCCCCCTGTTGTCGAAAGGCAGAAACTGATGATGCTGATGAGACTGACTGACTGACTGAGACTGAGTGAGTGAGTGAGTGAGTGAGTGAGTGACTAATAGACTGAGTGCTGTGAGGGGGGGGCCCTGTCTGTGCGTGGCCCCCGTTTCCCGCCGTTTTTCTTTTTTTTTTTTTTTTTTTTTTTTTTTAAAGGAAGGTGACACACTGTTTGTGCGGTGGACAGCTGCGCTGAGGTAAGGCATGATGTCATCTTTGCCTTTTGAATTTCCCCTCATGTTTGTTAAAATGATTGCTGTCTTTTGAGAGGACAGGAGGACAGGGAGGAGTCGGGCCCCGAGGACGGCGGCTGCGACGCCCCTGGGCATTCTACTCCGAGCGGGGGCGTCACGCAGGCCCGGCTAACGGCGGCGGGCTTGGCGGCGGCCCCATATCGACTCGGGTCTCTCTTCATCCCGTATAAATCTTTCGCCTTTTACTAAAGATTTCCGTGGAGAGGGATAGCGATGAGTTCATGGTATTTTTGGAGGCTCTGCCCAAGCAGAGCTGCACTGCTGCTGTCAAAGGAAGACTGGGCCCGGCTTAGCGGCTGGCGTTAGGTGCCCGGTGGCGCGGCTGTGGTCTCCCTGGATCACGCGTGGACTCGCCGGGCGACACCTGCCAGAGGGGCTGGTGAGGGCTGAGCCGCGCCAGCTCCGTCGGCATCCCGCATGCCGGCGCCCGGCGGGGCGCAATTTGTGGGTATCGCTTCTCGGCCTTTTGGCTAAGATCAAGTGTAGTATCTAAGATCAAGTGTAGTATCTGTTCTTATCAGTTTAATATCTGATACGTCCCCCCATGGAGGGGACCACATATTAAACGGATTTTTGGAACAGGGAGCCGGAAGTGGGGCTTGCCCCGTCCGCTCCACGCATCGACCCGGTATTGCAGTGCTTCCGGGAATGGTGCACCTCTACTGCCCCTGTTGTCGAAAGGCAGAACTGACTGACTGACTGACTGACTGACTGACTGACTGAGTGAGTGAGTGAGTGAGTGAGTGAGTGACTAATAGACTGAGTGCTGTGAGGGGGGGGGCCCTGTCTGTGCGTGGCCCCCGTTTCCCGCCGTTTTTCTTTTTTTTTTTTTTTTTTTTTTTTTTTTAAAGGAAGGTGACACACTGTTTGTGCGGTGGACAGCTGCGCTGAGGTAAGGCATGATGTCATCTTTGCCTTTTGAATTTCCCCTCATGTTTGTTAAAATGATTGCTGTCTTTTGAGAGGACAGGAGGACAGGGAGGAGTCGGGGCCCCGAGGACGGCGGCTGCGACGCCCCTGGGCATTCTACTCCGAGCGGGGGCGTCACGCAGGCCCGGCTAACGGCGGCGGGCTTGGCGGCGGCCCCATATCGACTCGGGTCTCTCTTCATCCCGTATAAATCTTTCGCCTTTTACTAAAGATTTCCGTGGAGAGGGATAGCGATGAGTTCATGGTATTTTTGGAGGCTCTGCCCAAGCAGAGCTGCACTGCTGCTGTCAAAGGAAGACTGGGCCCGGCTTAGCGGCTGGCGTTAGGTGCCCGGTGGCGCGGCTGTGTCTCCCTGGATCACGCGTGGACTCGCCGGGCGACACCTGCCAGAGGGGCTGGTGAGGGCTGAGCCGCGCCAGCTCCGTCGGCATCCCGCATGCCGGCGCCCGGCGGGGCGCAATTTGTGGGTATCGCTTCTCGGCCTTTTGGCTAAGATCAAGTGTAGTATCTGTTCTTATCAGTTTAATATCTGATACGTCCCCCATGGAGGGGACCACATATTAAACGGATTTTTGGAACAGGGAGCCGGAAGTGGGGCTTGCCCCGTCCGCTCCACGCATCGACCCGGTATTGCAGTGCTTCCGGGAATGGTGCACCTCTACTGCCCCCTGTTGTCGAAAGGCAGAACTGACTGACTGACTGACTGACTGACTGACTGACGTGACTGACTGACTGACTGACTGAGTGAGTGAGTGAGTGAGTGAGTGAGTGAGTGACTAATAGACTGAGTGCTGTGAGGGGGGGGGCCCTGTCTGTGCGTGGCCCCCGTTTCCCGCCGTTTTTCTTTTTTTTTTTTTTTTTTTTTTTTTTTTAAAGGAAGGTGACACACTGTTTGTGCGGTGGACAGCTGCGCTGAGGTAAGGCATGATGTCATCTTTGCCTTTGAATTTCCCCTCATGTTTGTTAAAATGATTGCTGTCTTTTGAGAGGACAGGAGGACAGGGAGGAGTCGGGGCCCCGAGGACGGCGGCTGCGACGCCCCTGGGCATTCTACTCCGAGCGGGGGCGTCACGCAGGCCCGGCTAACGGCGGCGGGCTTGGCGGCGGCCCCATATCGACTCGGGTCTCTCTTCATCCCGTATAAATCTTTCGCCTTTTACTAAAGATTTCCGTGGAGAGGGATAGCGATGAGATTTTTGGAGGCTCTGCCAAGCAGAGCTGCACTGCTGCTGTCAAAGGAAGACTGGGCCCGGCTTAGGCGGCTGGCGTTAGGTGCCCGGTGGCGCGGCTGTGGTCTCCCTGGATCACGCGTGGACTCGCCGGGCGACACCTGCCAGAGGGGCTGGTGAGGGCTGAGCCGCGCCAGCTCCGTCGGCATCCCGCATGCCGGCGCCCGGCGGGGCGCAATTTGTGGGTATCGCTTCTCGGCCTTTTGGCTAAGATCAAGTGTAGTATCTGTTCTTATCAGTTTAATATCTGATACGTCCCCCATGGAGGGGACCACATATTAAACGGATTTTTGGAACAGGGAGCCGGAAGTGGGGCTTGCCCCGTCCGCTCCACGCATCGACCCGGTATTGCAGTGCTTCCGGGAATGGTGCACCTCTACTGCCCCCTGTTGTCGAAAGGCAGAACTGACTGACTGACTGACTGACTGACTGACTGACTGACTGACTGACTGAGTGAGTGAGTGAGTGAGTGAGTGAGTGACTAATAGACTGAGTGCTGTGAGGGGGGGGGCCCTGTCTGTGCGTGGCCCCCGTTTCCCGCCGTTTTTCTTTTTTTTTTTTTTTTTTTTTTTTTTTTAAAGGAAGGTGACACACTGTTTGTGCGGTGGACAGCTGCGCTGAGGTAAGGCATGATGTCATCTTTGCCTTTTGAATTTCCCCTCATGTTTGTTAAAATGATTGCTGTCTTTTGAGAGGACAGGAGGACAGGGAGGAGTCGGGGCCCCGAGGACGGCGGCTGCGACGCCCCTGGGCATTCTACTCCGAGCGGGGGCGTCACGCAGGCCCGGCTAACGGCGGCGGGCTTGGCGGCGGCCCCATATCGACTCGGGTCTCTCTTCATCCCGTATAAATCTTTCGCCTTTTACTAAAGATTTCCGTGGAGAGGGATAGCGATGAGTTCATGGTATTTTTGGAGGCTCTGCCCAAGCAGAGCTGCACTGCTGCTGTCAAAGGAAGACTGGGCCCGGCTTAGCGGCTGGCGTTAGGTGCCCGGTGGCGCGGCTGTGGTCTCCCTGGATCACGCGTGGACTCGCCGGGCGACACCTGCCAGAGGGGCTGGTGAGGGCTGAGCCGCGCCAGCTCCGTCGGCATCCCGCATGCCGGCGCCCGGCGGGGCGCAATTTGTGGGTATCGCTTCTCGGCCTTTTGGCTAAGATCAAGTGTAGTATCTGTTCTTATCAGTTTAATATCTGATACGTCCCCCATGGAGGGGACCACATATTAAACGGATTTTTGGAACAGGGAGCCGGAAGTGGGGCTTGCCCCGTCCGCTCCACGCATCGACCCGGTATTGCAGTGCTTCCGGGAATGGTGCACCTCTACTGCCCCCTGTTGTCGAAAGGCAGAACTGACTGACTGACTGACTGACTGACTGAGTGAGTGAGTGAGTGAGTGAGTGAGTGACTAATAGACTGAGTGCTGTGAGGGGGGGGGCCCTGTCTGTGCGTGGCCCCCGTTTCCCGCCGTTTTTCTTTTTTTTTTTTTTTTTTTTTTTTTTTTAAAGGAAGGTGACACACTGTTTGTGCGGTGGACAGCTGCGCTGAGGTAAGGCATGATGTCATCTTTGCCTTTTGAATTTCCCCTCATGTTTGTTAAAATGATTGCTGTCTTTTGAGAGGACAGGAGGACAGGGAGGAGTCGGGGCCCCGAGGACGGCGGCTGCGACGCCCCTGGGCATTCTACTCCGAGCGGGGGCGTCACGCAGGCCCGGCTAACGGCGGCGGGCTTGGCGGCGGCCCCATATCGACTCGGGTCTCTCTTCATCCCGTATAAATCTTTCGCCTTTTACTAAAGATTTCCGTGGAGAGGGATAGCGATGAGTTCATGGTATTTTTGGAGGCTCTGCCCAAGCAGAGCTGCACTGCTGCTGTCAAAGGAAGACTGGGCCCGGCTTAGCGGCTGGCGTTAGGTGCCCGGTGGCGCGGCTGTGGTCTCCCTGGATCACGCGTGGACTCGCCGGGCGACACCTGCCAGAGGGGCTGGTGAGGGCTGAGCCGCGCCAGCTCCGTCGGCATCCCGCATGCCGGCGCCCGGCGGGGCGCAATTTGTGGGTATCGCTTCTCGGCCTTTTGGCTAAGATCAAGTGTAGTATCTGTTCTTATCAGTTTAATATCTGATACGTCCCCCATGGAGGGGACCACATATTAAACGGATTTTTGGAACAGGGAGCCGGAAGTGGGGCTTGCCCCGTCCGCTCCACGCATCGACCCGGTATTGCAGTGCTTCCGGGAATGGTGCACCTCTACTGCCCCCTGTTGTCGAAAGGCAGAACTGACTGACTGACTGACTGACTGACTGACTGACTGACTGACTGACTGACTGACTGACTGAGTGAGTGAGTGAGTGAGTGAGTGAGTGAGTGACTAATAGACTGAGTGCTGTGAGGGGGGGGGCCCTGTCTGTGCGTGGCCCCCGTTTCCCGCCGTTTTTCTTTTTTTTTTTTTTTTTTTTTTTTTTTTTTAAAGGAAGGTGACACACTGTTTGTGCGGTGGACAGCTGCGCTGAGGTAAGGCATGATGTCATCTTTGCCTTTTGAATTTCCCCTCATGTTTGTTAAAATGATTGCTGTCTTTTGAGAGGACAGGAGGACAGGGAGGAGTCGGGGCCCCGAGGACGGCGGCTGCGACGCCCCTGGGCATTCTACTCCGAGCGGGGGCGTCACGCAGGCCCGGCTAACGGCGGCGGGCTTGGCGGCGGCCCCATATCGACTCGGGTCTCTCTTCATCCCGTATAAATCTTTCGCCTTTTACTAAAGATTTCCGTGGAGAGGGATAGCGATGAGTTCATGGTATTTTTGGAGGCTCTGCCCAAGCAGAGCTGCACTGCTGCTGTCAAAGGAAGACTGGGCCCGGCTTAGCGGCTGGCGTTAGGTGCCCGGTGGCGCGGCTGTGGTCTCCCTGGATCACGCGTGGACTCGCCGGGCGACACCTGCCAGAGGGGCTGGTGAGGGCTGAGCCGCGCCAGCTCCGTCGGCATCCCGCATGCCGGCGCCCGGCGGGGCGCAATTTGTGGGTATCGCTTCTCGGCCTTTTGGCTAAGATCAAGTGTAGTATCTGTTCTTATCAGTTTAATATCTGATACGTCCCCCATGGAGGGGACCACATATTAAACGGATTTTTGGAACAGGGAGCCGGAAGTGGGGCTTGCCCCGTCCGCTCCACGCATCGACCCGGTATTGCAGTGCTTCCGGGAATGGTGCACCTCTACTGCCCCCTGTTGTCGAAAGGCAGAACTGACTGACTGACTGACTGACTGACTGAGTGAGTGAGTGAGTGAGTGAGTGAGTGACTAATAGACTGAGTGCTGTGAGGGGGGGGGCCCTGTCTGTGCGTGGCCCCCGTTTCCCGCCGTTTTTCTTTTTTTTTTTTTTTTTTTTTTTTTTTTAAAGGAAGGTGACACACTGTTTGTGCGGTGGACAGCTGCGCTGAGGTAAGGCATGATGTCATCTTTGCCTTTTGAATTTCCCCTCATGTTTGTTAAAATGATTGCTGTCTTTTGAGAGGACAGGAGGACAGGGAGGAGTCGGGGCCCCGAGGACGGCGGCTGCGACGCCCCTGGGCATTCTACTCCGAGCGGGGGCGTCACGCAGGCCCGGCTAACGGCGGCGGGCTTGGCGGCGGCCCCATATCGACTCGGGTCTCTCTTCATCCCGTATAAATCTTTCGCCTTTTACTAAAGATTTCCGTGGAGAGGGATAGCGATGAGTTCATGGTATTTTTGGAGGCTCTGCCCAAGCAGAGCTGCACTGCTGCTGTCAAAGGAAGACTGGGCCCGGCTTAGCGGCTGGCGTTAGGTGCCCGGTGGCGCGGCTGTGGTCTCCCTGGATCACGCGTGGACTCGCCGGGCGACACCTGCCAGAGGGGCTGGTGAGGGCTGAGCCGCGCCAGCTCCGTCGGCATCCCGCATGCCGGCGCCCGGCGGGGCGCAATTTGTGGGTATCGCTTCTCGGCCTTTTGGCTAAGATCAAGTGTAGTATCTGTTCTTATCAGTTTAATATCTGATACGTCCCCCATGGAGGGGACCACATATTAAACGGATTTTTGGAACAGGGAGCCGGAAGTGGGGCTTGCCCCGTCCGCTCCACGCATCGACCCGGTATTGCAGTGCTTCCGGGAATGGTGCACCTCTACTGCCCCCTGTTGTCGAAAGGCAGAACTGACTGACTGACTGACTGACTGACTGAGTGAGTGAGTGAGTGAGTGAGTGAGTGACTAATAGACTGAGTGCTGTGAGGGGGGGGGCCCTGTCTGTGCGTGGCCCCCGTTTCCCGCCGTTTTTCTTTTTTTTTTTTTTTTTTTTTTTTTTTTAAAGGAAGGTGACACACTGTTTGTGCGGTGGACAGCTGCGCTGAGGTAAGGCATGATGTCATCTTTGCCTTTTGAATTTCCCCTCATGTTTGTTAAAATGATTGCTGTCTTTTGAGAGGACAGGAGGACAGGGAGGAGTCGGGGCCCCGAGGACGGCGGCTGCGACGCCCCTGGGCATTCTACTCCGAGCGGGGGCGTCACGCAGGCCCGGCTAACGGCGGCGGGCTTGGCGGCGGCCCCATATCGACTCGGGTCTCTCTTCATCCCGTATAAATCTTTCGCCTTTTACTAAAGATTTCCGTGGAGAGGGATAGCGATGAGTTCATGGTATTTTTGGAGGCTCTGCCCAAGCAGAGCTGCACTGCTGCTGTCAAAGGAAGACTGGGCCCGGCTTAGCGGCTGGCGTTAGGTGCCCGGTGGCGCGGCTGTGGTCTCCCTGGATCACGCGTGGACTCGCCGGGCGACACCTGCCAGAGGGGCTGGTGAGGGCTGAGCCGCGCCAGCTCCGTCGGCATCCCGCATGCCGGCGCCCGGCGGGGCGCAATTTGTGGGTATCGCTTCTCGGCCTTTTGGCTAAGATCAAGTGTAGTATCTGTTCTTATCAGTTTAATATCTGATACGTCCCCCATGGAGGGGACCACATATTAAACGGATTTTTGGAACAGGGAGCCGGAAGTGGGGCTTGCCCCGTCCGCTCCACGCATCGACCCGGTATTGCAGTGCTTCCGGGAATGGTGCACCTCTACTGCCCCCTGTTGTCGAAAGGCAGAACTGACTGACTGACTGACTGACTGACTGACTGACTGACTGACTGACTGACTGACTGACTGAGTGAGTGAGTGAGTGAGTGAGTGAGTGAGTGACTAATAGACTGAGTGCTGTGAGGGGGGGGGCCCTGTCTGTGCGTGGCCCCCGTTTCCCGCCGTTTTTCTTTTTTTTTTTTTTTTTTTTTTTTTTTTAAAGGAAGGTGACACACTGTTTGTGCGGTGGACAGCTGCGCTGAGGTAAGGCATGATGTCATCTTTGCCTTTTGAATTTCCCCTCATGTTTGTTAAAATGATTGCTGTCTTTTGAGAGGACAGGAGGACAGGGAGGAGTCGGGGCCCCGAGGACGGCGGCTGCGACGCCCCTGGGCATTCTACTCCGAGCGGGGGCGTCACGCAGGCCCGGCTAACGGCGGCGGGCTTGGCGGCGGCCCCATATCGACTCGGGTCTCTCTTCATCCCGTATAAATCTTTCGCCTTTTACTAAAGATTTCCGTGGAGAGGGATAGCGATGAGTTCATGGTATTTTTGGAGGCTCTGCCCAAGCAGAGCTGCACTGCTGCTGTCAAAGGAAGACTGGGCCCGGCTTAGCGGCTGGCGTTAGGTGCCCGGTGGCGCGGCTGTGGTCTCCCTGGATCACGCGTGGACTCGCCGGGCGACACCTGCCAGAGGGGCTGGTGAGGGCTGAGCCGCGCCAGCTCCGTCGGCATCCCGCATGCCGGCGCCCGGCGGGGCGCAATTTGTGGGTATCGCTTCTCGGCCTTTTGGCTAAGATCAAGTGTAGTATCTGTTCTTATCAGTTTAATATCTGATACGTCCCCCATGGAGGGGACCACATATTAAACGGATTTTTGGAACAGGGAGCCGGAAGTGGGGCTTGCCCCGTCCGCTCCACGCATCGACCCGGTATTGCAGTGCTTCCGGGAATGGTGCACCTCTACTGCCCCCTGTTGTCGAAAGGCAGAACTGACTGACTGACTGACTGACTGACTGACTGACTGACTGACTGACTGAGTGAGTGAGTGAGTGAGTGACTAATAGACTGAGTGCTGTGAGGGGGGGGGCCCTGTCTGTGCGTGGCCCCCGTTTCCCGCCGTTTTTCTTTTTTTTTTTTTTTTTTTTTTTTTTTTAAAGGAAGGTGACACACTGTTTGTGCGGTGGACAGCTGCGCTGAGGTAAGGCATGATGTCATCTTTGCCTTTTGAATTTCCCCTCATGTTTGTTAAAATGATTGCTGTCTTTTGAGAGGACAGGAGGACAGGGAGGAGTCGGGGCCCCGAGGACGGCGGCTGCGACGCCCCTGGGCATTCTACTCCGAGCGGGGGCGTCACGCAGGCCCGGCTAACGGCGGCGGGCTTGGCGGCGGCCCCATATCGACTCGGGTCTCTCTTCATCCCGTATAAATCTTTCGCCTTTTACTAAAGATTTCCGTGGAGAGGGATAGCGATGAGTTCATGGTATTTTTGGAGGCTCTGCCCAAGCAGAGCTGCACTGCTGCTGTCAAAGGAAGACTGGGCCCGGCTTAGCGGCTGGCGTTAGGTGCCCGGTGGCGCGGCTGTGGTCTCCCTGGATCACGCGTGGACTCGCCGGGCGACACCTGCCAGAGGGGCTGGTGAGGGCTGAGCCGCGCCAGCTCCGTCGGCATCCCGCATGCCGGCGCCCGGCGGGGCGCAATTTGTGGGTATCGCTTCTCGGCCTTTTGGCTAAGATCAAGTGTAGTATCTGTTCTTATCAGTTTAATATCTGATACGTCCCCCATGGAGGGGACCACATATTAAACGGATTTTTGGAACAGGGAGCCGGAAGTGGGGCTTGCCCCGTCCGCTCCACGCATCGACCCGGTATTGCAGTGCTTCCGGGAATGGTGCACCTCTACTGCCCCCTGTTGTCGAAAGGCAGAACTGACTGACTGACTGACTGACTGACTGACTGACTGACTGACTGACTGACTGACTGACTGAGTGAGTGAGTGAGTGAGTGAGTGAGTGAGTGACTAATAGACTGAGTGCTGTGAGGGGGGGGGCCCTGTCTGTGCGTGGCCCCCGTTTCCCGCCGTTTTTCTTTTTTTTTTTTTTTTTTTTTTTTTTTTTAAAGGAAGGTGACACACTGTTTGTGCGGTGGACAGCTGCGCTGAGGTAAGGCATGATGTCATCTTTGCCTTTTGAATTTCCCCTCATGTTTGTTAAAATGATTGCTGTCTTTTGAGAGGACAGGAGGACAGGGAGGAGTCGGGGCCCCGAGGACGGCGGCTGCGACGCCCCTGGGCATTCTACTCCGAGCGGGGGCGTCACGCAGGCCCGGCTAACGGCGGCGGGCTTGGCGGCGGCCCCATATCGACTCGGGTCTCTCTTCATCCCGTATAAATCTTTCGCCTTTTACTAAAGATTTCCGTGGAGAGGGATAGCGATGAGTTCATGGTATTTTTGGAGGCTCTGCCCAAGCAGAGCTGCACTGCTGCTGTCAAAGGAAGACTGGGCCCGGCTTAGCGGCTGGCGTTAGGTGCCCGGTGGCGCGGCTGTGGTCTCCCTGGATCACGCGTGGACTCGCCGGGCGACACCTGCCAGAGGGGCTGGTGAGGGCTGAGCCGCGCCAGCTCCGTCGGCATCCCGCATGCCGGCGCCCGGCGGGGCGCAATTTGTGGGTATCGCTTCTCGGCCTTTTGGCTAAGATCAAGTGTAGTATCTGTTCTTATCAGTTTAATATCTGATACGTCCCCCATGGAGGGGACCACATATTAAACGGATTTTTGGAACAGGGAGCCGGAAGTGGGGCTTGCCCCGTCCGCTCCACGCATCGACCCGGTATTGCAGTGCTTCCGGGAATGGTGCACCTCTACTGCCCCCTGTTGTCGAAAGGCAGAACTGACTGACTGACTGACTGACTGACTGACTGACTGACTGACTGACTGAGTGAGTGAGTGAGTGAGTGACTAATAGACTGAGTGCTGTGAGGGGGGGGGCCCTGTCTGTGCGTGGCCCCCGTTTCCCGCCGTTTTTCTTTTTTTTTTTTTTTTTTTTTTTTTTTTAAAGGAAGGTGACACACTGTTTGTGCGGTGGACAGCTGCGCTGAGGTAAGGCATGATGTCATCTTTGCCTTTTGAATTTCCCCTCATGTTTGTTAAAATGATTGCTGTCTTTTGAGAGGACAGGAGGACAGGGAGGAGTCGGGGCCCCGAGGACGGCGGCTGCGACGCCCCTGGGCATTCTACTCCGAGCGGGGGCGTCACGCAGGCCCGGCTAACGGCGGCGGGCTTGGCGGCGGCCCCATATCGACTCGGGTCTCTCTTCATCCCGTATAAATCTTTCGCCTTTTACTAAAGATTTCCGTGGAGAGGGATAGCGATGAGTTCATGGTATTTTTGGAGGCTCTGCCCAAGCAGAGCTGCACTGCTGCTGTCAAAGGAAGACTGGGCCCGGCTTAGCGGCTGGCGTTAGGTGCCCGGTGGCGCGGCTGTGGTCTCCCTGGATCACGCGTGGACTCGCCGGGCGACACCTGCCAGAGGGGCTGGTGAGGGCTGAGCCGCGCCAGCTCCGTCGGCATCCCGCATGCCGGCGCCCGGCGGGGCGCAATTTGTGGGTATCGCTTCTCGGCCTTTTGGCTAAGATCAAGTGTAGTATCTGTTCTTATCAGTTTAATATCTGATACGTCCCCCATGGAGGGGACCACATATTAAACGGATTTTTGGAACAGGGAGCCGGAAGTGGGGCTTGCCCCGTCCGCTCCACGCATCGACCCGGTATTGCAGTGCTTCCGGGAATGGTGCACCTCTACTGCCCCCTGTTGTCGAAAGGCAGAACTGACTGACTGACTGACTGACTGACTGAGTGAGTGAGTGAGTGAGTGAGTGAGTGACTAATAGACTGAGTGCTGTGAGGGGGGGGGCCCTGTCTGTGCGTGGCCCCCGTTTCCCGCCGTTTTTCTTTTTTTTTTTTTTTTTTTTTTTTTTTTAAAGGAAGGTGACACACTGTTTGTGCGGTGGACAGCTGCGCTGAGGTAAGGCATGATGTCATCTTTGCCTTTTGAATTTCCCCTCATGTTTGTTAAAATGATTGCTGTCTTTTGAGAGGACAGGAGGACAGGGAGGAGTCGGGGCCCCGAGGACGGCGGCTGCGACGCCCCTGGGCATTCTACTCCGAGCGGGGGCGTCACGCAGGCCCGGCTAACGGCGGCGGGCTTGGCGGCGGCCCCATATCGACTCGGGTCTCTCTTCATCCCGTATAAATCTTTCGCCTTTTACTAAAGATTTCCGTGGAGAGGGATAGCGATGAGTTCATGGTATTTTTGGAGGCTCTGCCCAAGCAGAGCTGCACTGCTGCTGTCAAAGGAAGACTGGGCCCGGCTTAGCGGCTGGCGTTAGGTGCCCGGTGGCGCGGCTGTGGTCTCCCTGGATCACGCGTGGACTCGCCGGGCGACACCTGCCAGAGGGGCTG
Source organism: Paramormyrops kingsleyae (assembly GCF_048594095.1). Lineage (NCBI taxonomy): Eukaryota > Metazoa > Chordata > Actinopteri > Osteoglossiformes > Mormyridae > Paramormyrops > Paramormyrops kingsleyae. Next base: position 685,370 of record NW_027325969.1, read on the forward strand.
GTGAGGGCTGAGCCGCGCCAGCTCCGTCGGCATCCCGCATGCCGGCGCCCGGCGGGGCGCAATTTGTGGGTATCGCTTCTCGGCCTTTTGGCTAAGATCAAGTGTAGTATCTGTTCTTATCAGTTTAATATCTGATACGTCCCCCATGGAGGGGACCACATATTAAACGGATTTTTGGAACAGGGAGCCGGAAGTGGGGCTTGCCCCGTCCGCTCCACGCATCGACCCGGTATTGCAGTGCTTCCGGGAATGGTGCACCTCTACTGCCCCCTGTTGTCGAAAGGCAGAACTGACTGACTGACTGACTGACTGACTGACTGACTGACTGACTGACTGAGTGAGTGAGTGAGTGAGTGAGTGAGTGACTAATAGACTGAGTGCTGTGAGGGGGGGGGCCCTGTCTGTGCGTGGCCCCCGTTTCCCGCCGTTTTTCTTTTTTTTTTTTTTTTTTTTTTTTTTTTAAAGGAAGGTGACACACTGTTTGTGCGGTGGACAGCTGCGCTGAGGTAAGGCATGATGTCATCTTTGCCTTTTGAATTTCCCCTCATGTTTGTTAAAATGATTGCTGTCTTTTGAGAGGACAGGAGGACAGGGAGGAGTCGGGGCCCCGAGGACGGCGGCTGCGACGCCCCTGGGCATTCTACTCCGAGCGGGGGCGTCACGCAGGCCCGGCTAACGGCGGCGGGCTTGGCGGCGGCCCCATATCGACTCGGGTCTCTCTTCATCCCGTATAAATCTTTCGCCTTTTACTAAAGATTTCCGTGGAGAGGGATAGCGATGAGTTCATGGTATTTTTGGAGGCTCTGCCCAAGCAGAGCTGCACTGCTGCTGTCAAAGGAAGACTGGGCCCGGCTTAGCGGCTGGCGTTAGGTGCCCGGTGGCGCGGCTGTGGTCTCCCTGGATCACGCGTGGACTCGCCGGGCGACACCTGCCAGAGGGGCTGGTGAGGGCTGAGCCGCGCCAGCTCCGTCGGCATCCCGCATGCCGGCGCCCGGCGGGGCGCAATTTGTGGGTATCGCTTCTCGGCCTTTTGGCTAAGATCAAGTGTAGTATCTGTTCTTATCAGTTTAATATCTGATACGTCCCCCATGGAGGGGACCACATATTAAACGGATTTTTGGAACAGGGAGCCGGAAGTGGGGCTTGCCCCGTCCGCTCCACGCATCGACCCGGTATTGCAGTGCTTCCGGGAATGGTGCACCTCTACTGCCCCCTGTTGTCGAAAGGCAGAACTGACTGACTGACTGACTGACTGACTGAGTGAGTGAGTGAGTGAGTGAGTGAGTGACTAATAGACTGAGTGCTGTGAGGGGGGGGGCCCTGTCTGTGCGTGGCCCCCGTTTCCCGCCGTTTTTCTTTTTTTTTTTTTTTTTTTTTTTTTTTTAAAGGAAGGTGACACACTGTTTGTGCGGTGGACAGCTGCGCTGAGGTAAGGCATGATGTCATCTTTGCCTTTTGAATTTCCCCTCATGTTTGTTAAAATGATTGCTGTCTTTTGAGAGGACAGGAGGACAGGGAGGAGTCGGGGCCCCGAGGACGGCGGCTGCGACGCCCCTGGGCATTCTACTCCGAGCGGGGGCGTCACGCAGGCCCGGCTAACGGCGGCGGGCTTGGCGGCGGCCCCATATCGACTCGGGTCTCTCTTCATCCCGTATAAATCTTTCGCCTTTTACTAAAGATTTCCGTGGAGAGGGATAGCGATGAGTTCATGGTATTTTTGGAGGCTCTGCCCAAGCAGAGCTGCACTGCTGCTGTCAAAGGAAGACTGGGCCCGGCTTAGCGGCTGGCGTTAGGTGCCCGGTGGCGCGGCTGTGGTCTCCCTGGATCACGCGTGGACTCGCCGGGCGACACCTGCCAGAGGGGCTGGTGAGGGCTGAGCCGCGCCAGCTCCGTCGGCATCCCGCATGCCGGCGCCCGGCGGGGCGCAATTTGTGGGTATCGCTTCTCGGCCTTTTGGCTAAGATCAAGTGTAGTATCTGTTCTTATCAGTTTAATATCTGATACGTCCCCCATGGAGGGGACCACATATTAAACGGATTTTTGGAACAGGGAGCCGGAAGTGGGGCTTGCCCCGTCCGCTCCACGCATCGACCCGGTATTGCAGTGCTTCCGGGAATGGTGCACCTCTACTGCCCCCTGTTGTCGAAAGGCAGAACTGACTGACTGACTGACTGACTGACTGACTGACTGACTGACTGACTGACTGACTGAGTGAGTGAGTGAGTGAGTGAGTGAGTGACTAATAGACTGAGTGCTGTGAGGGGGGGGGCCCTGTCTGTGCGTGGCCCCCGTTTCCCGCCGTTTTTCTTTTTTTTTTTTTTTTTTTTTTTTTTTTAAAGGAAGGTGACACACTGTTTGTGCGGTGGACAGCTGCGCTGAGGTAAGGCATGATGTCATCTTTGCCTTTTGAATTTCCCCTCATGTTTGTTAAAATGATTGCTGTCTTTTGAGAGGACAGGAGGACAGGGAGGAGTCGGGGCCCCGAGGACGGCGGCTGCGACGCCCCTGGGCATTCTACTCCGAGCGGGGGCGTCACGCAGGCCCGGCTAACGGCGGCGGGCTTGGCGGCGGCCCCATATCGACTCGGGTCTCTCTTCATCCCGTATAAATCTTTCGCCTTTTACTAAAGATTTCCGTGGAGAGGGATAGCGATGAGTTCATGGTATTTTTGGAGGCTCTGCCCAAGCAGAGCTGCACTGCTGCTGTCAAAGGAAGACTGGGCCCGGCTTAGCGGCTGGCGTTAGGTGCCCGGTGGCGCGGCTGTGGTCTCCCTGGATCACGCGTGGACTCGCCGGGCGACACCTGCCAGAGGGGCTGGTGAGGGCTGAGCCGCGCCAGCTCCGTCGGCATCCCGCATGCCGGCGCCCGGCGGGGCGCAATTTGTGGGTATCGCTTCTCGGCCTTTTGGCTAAGATCAAGTGTAGTATCTGTTCTTATCAGTTTAATATCTGATACGTCCCCCATGGAGGGGACCACATATTAAACGGATTTTTGGAACAGGGAGCCGGAAGTGGGGCTTGCCCCGTCCGCTCCACGCATCGACCCGGTATTGCAGTGCTTCCGGGAATGGTGCACCTCTACTGCCCCCTGTTGTCGAAAGGCAGAACTGACTGACTGACTGACTGACTGACTGACTGACTGAGTGAGTGAGTGAGTGAGTGAGTGAGTGAGTGAGTGAGTGAGTGAGTGACTAATAGACTGAGTGCTGTGAGGGGGGGGGCCCTGTCTGTGCGTGGCCCCCGTTTCCCGCCGTTTTTCTTTTTTTTTTTTTTTTTTTTTTTTTTTTAAAGGAAGGTGACACACTGTTTGTGCGGTGGACAGCTGCGCTGAGGTAAGGCATGATGTCATCTTTGCCTTTTGAATTTCCCCTCATGTTTGTTAAAATGATTGCTGTCTTTTGAGAGGACAGGAGGACAGGGAGGAGTCGGGGCCCCGAGGACGGCGGCTGCGACGCCCCTGGGCATTCTACTCCGAGCGGGGGCGTCACGCAGGCCCGGCTAACGGCGGCGGGCTTGGCGGCGGCCCCATATCGACTCGGGTCTCTCTTCATCCCGTATAAATCTTTCGCCTTTTACTAAAGATTTCCGTGGAGAGGGATAGCGATGAGTTCATGGTATTTTTGGAGGCTCTGCCCAAGCAGAGCTGCACTGCTGCTGTCAAAGGAAGACTGGGCCCGGCTTAGCGGCTGGCGTTAGGTGCCCGGTGGCGCGGCTGTGGTCTCCCTGGATCACGCGTGGACTCGCCGGGCGACACCTGCCAGAGGGGCTGGTGAGGGCTGAGCCGCGCCAGCTCCGTCGGCATCCCGCATGCCGGCGCCCGGCGGGGCGCAATTTGTGGGTATCGCTTCTCGGCCTTTTGGCTAAGATCAAGTGTAGTATCTGTTCTTATCAGTTTAATATCTGATACGTCCCCCATGGAGGGGACCACATATTAAACGGATTTTTGGAACAGGGAGCCGGAAGTGGGGCTTGCCCCGTCCGCTCCACGCATCGACCCGGTATTGCAGTGCTTCCGGGAATGGTGCACCTCTACTGCCCCCTGTTGTCGAAAGGCAGAACTGACTGACTGACTGACTGACTGACTGACTGACTGAGTGAGTGAGTGAGTGAGTGAGTGAGTGACTAATAGACTGAGTGCTGTGAGGGGGGGGGCCCTGTCTGTGCGTGGCCCCCGTTTCCCGCCGTTTTTCTTTTTTTTTTTTTTTTTTTTTTTTTTTTAAAGGAAGGTGACACACTGTTTGTGCGGTGGACAGCTGCGCTGAGGTAAGGCATGATGTCATCTTTGCCTTTTGAATTTCCCCTCATGTTTGTTAAAATGATTGCTGTCTTTTGAGAGGACAGGAGGACAGGGAGGAGTCGGGGCCCCGAGGACGGCGGCTGCGACGCCCCTGGGCATTCTACTCCGAGCGGGGGCGTCACGCAGGCCCGGCTAACGGCGGCGGGCTTGGCGGCGGCCCCATATCGACTCGGGTCTCTCTTCATCCCGTATAAATCTTTCGCCTTTTACTAAAGATTTCCGTGGAGAGGGATAGCGATGAGTTCATGGTATTTTTGGAGGCTCTGCCCAAGCAGAGCTGCACTGCTGCTGTCAAAGGAAGACTGGGCCCGGCTTAGCGGCTGGCGTTAGGTGCCCGGTGGCGCGGCTGTGGTCTCCCTGGATCACGCGTGGACTCGCCGGGCGACACCTGCCAGAGGGGCTGGTGAGGGCTGAGCCGCGCCAGCTCCGTCGGCATCCCGCATGCCGGCGCCCGGCGGGGCGCAATTTGTGGGTATCGCTTCTCGGCCTTTTGGCTAAGATCAAGTGTAGTATCTGTTCTTATCAGTTTAATATCTGATACGTCCCCCATGGAGGGGACCACATATTAAACGGATTTTTGGAACAGGGAGCCGGAAGTGGGGCTTGCCCCGTCCGCTCCACGCATCGACCCGGTATTGCAGTGCTTCCGGGAATGGTGCACCTCTACTGCCCCCTGTTGTCGAAAGGCAGAACTGACTGACTGACTGACTGACTGACTGACTGACTGACTGACTGACTGAGTGAGTGAGTGAGTGAGTGAGTGAGTGACTAATAGACTGAGTGCTGTGAGGGGGGGGGCCCTGTCTGTGCGTGGCCCCCGTTTCCCGCCGTTTTTCTTTTTTTTTTTTTTTTTTTTTTTTTTTTAAAGGAAGGTGACACACTGTTTGTGCGGTGGACAGCTGCGCTGAGGTAAGGCATGATGTCATCTTTGCCTTTTGAATTTCCCCTCATGTTTGTTAAAATGATTGCTGTCTTTTGAGAGGACAGGAGGACAGGGAGGAGTCGGGGCCCCGAGGACGGCGGCTGCGACGCCCCTGGGCATTCTACTCCGAGCGGGGGCGTCACGCAGGCCCGGCTAACGGCGGCGGGCTTGGCGGCGGCCCCATATCGACTCGGGTCTCTCTTCATCCCGTATAAATCTTTCGCCTTTTACTAAAGATTTCCGTGGAGAGGGATAGCGATGAGTTCATGGTATTTTTGGAGGCTCTGCCCAAGCAGAGCTGCACTGCTGCTGTCAAAGGAAGACTGGGCCCGGCTTAGCGGCTGGCGTTAGGTGCCCGGTGGCGCGGCTGTGGTCTCCCTGGATCACGCGTGGACTCGCCGGGCGACACCTGCCAGAGGGGCTGGTGAGGGCTGAGCCGCGCCAGCTCCGTCGGCATCCCGCATGCCGGCGCCCGGCGGGGCGCAATTTGTGGGTATCGCTTCTCGGCCTTTTGGCTAAGATCAAGTGTAGTATCTGTTCTTATCAGTTTAATATCTGATACGTCCCCCATGGAGGGGACCACATATTAAACGGATTTTTGGAACAGGGAGCCGGAAGTGGGGCTTGCCCCGTCCGCTCCACGCATCGACCCGGTATTGCAGTGCTTCCGGGAATGGTGCACCTCTACTGCCCCCTGTTGTCGAAAGGCAGAACTGACTGACTGACTGACTGACTGACTGACTGACTGAGTGAGTGAGTGAGTGAGTGAGTGAGTGAGTGAGTGAGTGAGTGAGTGACTAATAGACTGAGTGCTGTGAGGGGGGGGGCCCTGTCTGTGCGTGGCCCCCGTTTCCCGCCGTTTTTCTTTTTTTTTTTTTTTTTTTTTTTTTTTTAAAGGAAGGTGACACACTGTTTGTGCGGTGGACAGCTGCGCTGAGGTAAGGCATGATGTCATCTTTGCCTTTTGAATTTCCCCTCATGTTTGTTAAAATGATTGCTGTCTTTTGAGAGGACAGGAGGACAGGGAGGAGTCGGGGCCCCGAGGACGGCGGCTGCGACGCCCCTGGGCATTCTACTCCGAGCGGGGGCGTCACGCAGGCCCGGCTAACGGCGGCGGGCTTGGCGGCGGCCCCATATCGACTCGGGTCTCTCTTCATCCCGTATAAATCTTTCGCCTTTTACTAAAGATTTCCGTGGAGAGGGATAGCGATGAGTTCATGGTATTTTTGGAGGCTCTGCCCAAGCAGAGCTGCACTGCTGCTGTCAAAGGAAGACTGGGCCCGGCTTAGCGGCTGGCGTTAGGTGCCCGGTGGCGCGGCTGTGGTCTCCCTGGATCACGCGTGGACTCGCCGGGCGACACCTGCCAGAGGGGCTGGTGAGGGCTGAGCCGCGCCAGCTCCGTCGGCATCCCGCATGCCGGCGCCCGGCGGGGCGCAATTTGTGGGTATCGCTTCTCGGCCTTTTGGCTAAGATCAAGTGTAGTATCTGTTCTTATCAGTTTAATATCTGATACGTCCCCCATGGAGGGGACCACATATTAAACGGATTTTTGGAACAGGGAGCCGGAAGTGGGGCTTGCCCCGTCCGCTCCACGCATCGACCCGGTATTGCAGTGCTTCCGGGAATGGTGCACCTCTACTGCCCCCTGTTGTCGAAAGGCAGAACTGACTGACTGACTGACTGACTGACTGACTGACTGAGTGAGTGAGTGAGTGAGTGAGTGAGTGACTAATAGACTGAGTGCTGTGAGGGGGGGGGCCCTGTCTGTGCGTGGCCCCCGTTTCCCGCCGTTTTTCTTTTTTTTTTTTTTTTTTTTTTTTTTTTAAAGGAAGGTGACACACTGTTTGTGCGGTGGACAGCTGCGCTGAGGTAAGGCATGATGTCATCTTTGCCTTTTGAATTTCCCCTCATGTTTGTTAAAATGATTGCTGTCTTTTGAGAGGACAGGAGGACAGGGAGGAGTCGGGGCCCCGAGGACGGCGGCTGCGACGCCCCTGGGCATTCTACTCCGAGCGGGGGCGTCACGCAGGCCCGGCTAACGGCGGCGGGCTTGGCGGCGGCCCCATATCGACTCGGGTCTCTCTTCATCCCGTATAAATCTTTCGCCTTTTACTAAAGATTTCCGTGGAGAGGGATAGCGATGAGTTCATGGTATTTTTGGAGGCTCTGCCCAAGCAGAGCTGCACTGCTGCTGTCAAAGGAAGACTGGGCCCGGCTTAGCGGCTGGCGTTAGGTGCCCGGTGGCGCGGCTGTGGTCTCCCTGGATCACGCGTGGACTCGCCGGGCGACACCTGCCAGAGGGGCTGGTGAGGGCTGAGCCGCGCCAGCTCCGTCGGCATCCCGCATGCCGGCGCCCGGCGGGGCGCAATTTGTGGGTATCGCTTCTCGGCCTTTTGGCTAAGATCAAGTGTAGTATCTGTTCTTATCAGTTTAATATCTGATACGTCCCCCATGGAGGGGACCACATATTAAACGGATTTTTGGAACAGGGAGCCGGAAGTGGGGCTTGCCCCGTCCGCTCCACGCATCGACCCGGTATTGCAGTGCTTCCGGGAATGGTGCACCTCTACTGCCCCCTGTTGTCGAAAGGCAGAACTGACTGACTGACTGACTGACTGACTGACTGACTGACTGACTGACTGAGTGAGTGAGTGAGTGAGTGAGTGAGTGACTAATAGACTGAGTGCTGTGAGGGGGGGGGCCCTGTCTGTGCGTGGCCCCCGTTTCCCGCCGTTTTTCTTTTTTTTTTTTTTTTTTTTTTTTTTTTAAAGGAAGGTGACACACTGTTTGTGCGGTGGACAGCTGCGCTGAGGTAAGGCATGATGTCATCTTTGCCTTTTGAATTTCCCCTCATGTTTGTTAAAATGATTGCTGTCTTTTGAGAGGACAGGAGGACAGGGAGGAGTCGGGGCCCCGAGGACGGCGGCTGCGACGCCCCTGGGCATTCTACTCCGAGCGGGGGCGTCACGCAGGCCCGGCTAACGGCGGCGGGCTTGGCGGCGGCCCCATATCGACTCGGGTCTCTCTTCATCCCGTATAAATCTTTCGCCTTTTACTAAAGATTTCCGTGGAGAGGGATAGCGATGAGTTCATGGTATTTTTGGAGGCTCTGCCCAAGCAGAGCTGCACTGCTGCTGTCAAAGGAAGACTGGGCCCGGCTTAGCGGCTGGCGTTAGGTGCCCGGTGGCGCGGCTGTGGTCTCCCTGGATCACGCGTGGACTCGCCGGGCGACACCTGCCAGAGGGGCTGGTGAGGGCTGAGCCGCGCCAGCTCCGTCGGCATCCCGCATGCCGGCGCCCGGCGGGGCGCAATTTGTGGGTATCGCTTCTCGGCCTTTTGGCTAAGATCAAGTGTAGTATCTGTTCTTATCAGTTTAATATCTGATACGTCCCCCATGGAGGGGACCACATATTAAACGGATTTTTGGAACAGGGAGCCGGAAGTGGGGCTTGCCCCGTCCGCTCCACGCATCGACCCGGTATTGCAGTGCTTCCGGGAATGGTGCACCTCTACTGCCCCCTGTTGTCGAAAGGCAGAACTGACTGACTGACTGACTGACTGACTGAGTGAGTGAGTGAGTGAGTGAGTGAGTGACTAATAGACTGAGTGCTGTGAGGGGGGGGGCCCTGTCTGTGCGTGGCCCCCGTTTCCCGCCGTTTTTCTTTTTTTTTTTTTTTTTTTTTTTTTTTTAAAGGAAGGTGACACACTGTTTGTGCGGTGGACAGCTGCGCTGAGGTAAGGCATGATGTCATCTTTGCCTTTTGAATTTCCCCTCATGTTTGTTAAAATGATTGCTGTCTTTTGAGAGGACAGGAGGACAGGGAGGAGTCGGGGCCCCGAGGACGGCGGCTGCGACGCCCCTGGGCATTCTACTCCGAGCGGGGGCGTCACGCAGGCCCGGCTAACGGCGGCGGGCTTGGCGGCGGCCCCATATCGACTCGGGTCTCTCTTCATCCCGTATAAATCTTTCGCCTTTTACTAAAGATTTCCGTGGAGAGGGATAGCGATGAGTTCATGGTATTTTTGGAGGCTCTGCCCAAGCAGAGCTGCACTGCTGCTGTCAAAGGAAGACTGGGCCCGGCTTAGCGGCTGGCGTTAGGTGCCCGGTGGCGCGGCTGTGGTCTCCCTGGATCACGCGTGGACTCGCCGGGCGACACCTGCCAGAGGGGCTGGTGAGGGCTGAGCCGCGCCAGCTCCGTCGGCATCCCGCATGCCGGCGCCCGGCGGGGCGCAATTTGTGGGTATCGCTTCTCGGCCTTTTGGCTAAGATCAAGTGTAGTATCTGTTCTTATCAGTTTAATATCTGATACGTCCCCCATGGAGGGGACCACATATTAAACGGATTTTTGGAACAGGGAGCCGGAAGTGGGGCTTGCCCCGTCCGCTCCACGCATCGACCCGGTATTGCAGTGCTTCCGGGAATGGTGCACCTCTACTGCCCCCTGTTGTCGAAAGGCAGAACTGACTGACTGACTGACTGACTGACTGACTGACTGACTGACTGACTGAGTGACTGACTGAGTGAGTGAGTGAGTGAGTGAGTGAGTGAGTGACTAATAGACTGAGTGCTGTGAGGGGGGGGGCCCTGTCTGTGCGTGGCCCCCGTTTCCCGCCGTTTTTCTTTTTTTTTTTTTTTTTTTTTTTTTTTTAAAGGAAGGTGACACACTGTTTGTGCGGTGGACAGCTGCGCTGAGGTAAGGCATGATGTCATCTTTGCCTTTTGAATTTCCCCTCATGTTTGTTAAAATGATTGCTGTCTTTTGAGAGGACAGGAGGACAGGGAGGAGTCGGGGCCCCGAGGACGGCGGCTGCGACGCCCCTGGGCATTCTACTCCGAGCGGGGGCGTCACGCAGGCCCGGCTAACGGCGGCGGGCTTGGCGGCGGCCCCATATCGACTCGGGTCTCTCTTCATCCCGTATAAATCTTTCGCCTTTTACTAAAGATTTCCGTGGAGAGGGATAGCGATGAGTTCATGGTATTTTTGGAGGCTCTGCCCAAGCAGAGCTGCACTGCTGCTGTCAAAGGAAGACTGGGCCCGGCTTAGCGGCTGGCGTTAGGTGCCCGGTGGCGCGGCTGTGGTCTCCCTGGATCACGCGTGGACTCGCCGGGCGACACCTGCCAGAGGGGCTGGTGAGGGCTGAGCCGCGCCAGCTCCGTCGGCATCCCGCATGCCGGCGCCCGGCGGGGCGCAATTTGTGGGTATCGCTTCTCGGCCTTTTGGCTAAGATCAAGTGTAGTATCTGTTCTTATCAGTTTAATATCTGATACGTCCCCCATGGAGGGGACCACATATTAAACGGATTTTTGGAACAGGGAGCCGGAAGTGGGGCTTGCCCCGTCCGCTCCACGCATCGACCCGGTATTGCAGTGCTTCCGGGAATGGTGCACCTCTACTGCCCCCTGTTGTCGAAAGGCAGAACTGACTGACTGACTGACTGACTGACTGACTGACTGACTGACTGACTGAGTGAGTGAGTGAGTGAGTGAGTGAGTGACTAATAGACTGAGTGCTGTGAGGGGGGGGGCCCTGTCTGTGCGTGGCCCCCGTTTCCCGCCGTTTTTCTTTTTTTTTTTTTTTTTTTTTTTTTTTTAAAGGAAGGTGACACACTGTTTGTGCGGTGGACAGCTGCGCTGAGGTAAGGCATGATGTCATCTTTGCCTTTTGAATTTCCCCTCATGTTTGTTAAAATGATTGCTGTCTTTTGAGAGGACAGGAGGACAGGGAGGAGTCGGGGCCCCGAGGACGGCGGCTGCGACGCCCCTGGGCATTCTACTCCGAGCGGGGGCGTCACGCAGGCCCGGCTAACGGCGGCGGGCTTGGCGGCGGCCCCATATCGACTCGGGTCTCTCTTCATCCCGTATAAATCTTTCGCCTTTTACTAAAGATTTCCGTGGAGAGGGATAGCGATGAGTTCATGGTATTTTTGGAGGCTCTGCCCAAGCAGAGCTGCACTGCTGCTGTCAAAGGAAGACTGGGCCCGGCTTAGCGGCTGGCGTTAGGTGCCCGGTGGCGCGGCTGTGGTCTCCCTGGATCACGCGTGGACTCGCCGGGCGACACCTGCCAGAGGGGCTGGTGAGGGCTGAGCCGCGCCAGCTCCGTCGGCATCCCGCATGCCGGCGCCCGGCGGGGCGCAATTTGTGGGTATCGCTTCTCGGCCTTTTGGCTAAGATCAAGTGTAGTATCTGTTCTTATCAGTTTAATATCTGATACGTCCCCCATGGAGGGGACCACATATTAAACGGATTTTTGGAACAGGGAGCCGGAAGTGGGGCTTGCCCCGTCCGCTCCACGCATCGACCCGGTATTGCAGTGCTTCCGGGAATGGTGCACCTCTACTGCCCCCTGTTGTCGAAAGGCAGAACTGACTGACTGACTGACTGACTGACTGAGTGAGTGAGTGAGTGAGTGAGTGAGTGACTAATAGACTGAGTGCTGTGAGGGGGGGGGCCCTGTCTGTGCGTGGCCCCCGTTTCCCGCCGTTTTTCTTTTTTTTTTTTTTTTTTTTTTTTTTTAAAGGAAGGTGACACACTGTTTGTGCGGTGGACAGCTGCGCTGAGGTAAGGCATGATGTCATCTTTGCCTTTTGAATTTCCCCTCATGTTTGTTAAAATGATTGCTGTCTTTTGAGAGGACAGGAGGACAGGGAGGAGTCGGGGCCCCGAGGACGGCGGCTGCGACGCCCCTGGGCATTCTACTCCGAGCGGGGGCGTCACGCAGGCCCGGCTAACGGCGGCGGGCTTGGCGGCGGCCCCATATCGACTCGGGTCTCTCTTCATCCCGTATAAATCTTTCGCCTTTTACTAAAGATTTCCGTGGAGAGGGATAGCGATGAGTTCATGGTATTTTTGGAGGCTCTGCCCAAGCAGAGCTGCACTGCTGCTGTCAAAGGAAGACTGGGCCCGGCTTAGCGGCTGGCGTTAGGTGCCCGGTGGCGCGGCTGTGGTCTCCCTGGATCACGCGTGGACTCGCCGGGCGACACCTGCCAGAGGGGCTGGTGAGGGCTGAGCCGCGCCAGCTCCGTCGGCATCCCGCATGCCGGCGCCCGGCGGGGCGCAATTTGTGGGTATCGCTTCTCGGCCTTTTGGCTAAGATCAAGTGGATTTTACGCTCTTTTTATCGCTTTTATTGGATTGCGTCGGGTTTTTTAGAGGAAGGCACGGCAAACCTAATGCGTGTCCAGTAGGTGGCTTGACCGCCGCTGCCACGGGGCGACCCGTGCCTTCCTTTTAGCCTTTTATCCCTGCTTTTATTTTCGTTTTTATTAGGCTGGGGATCCCGCAGTGGCTGGTGGCTTGTCCGCCGCCCTGCCGGGGGAACTGGTGTTTTTATTTCTTAGTTGTTTTTAATAGTTTAGCATTCCTCGGCTCATCCCGGATTGGCGGACGGCAGCAGGACCACGGCGGACGTCGGGACCACGGCGGCAGGAGGACTCTGCTCCAGGAACGACGTCGGTGGACCATCCCGGATGTCGACGGCCGGCGGAGCTACGAGGAAGCCCTTCAGCGGGCCGTGGCTGGTAGCAGGCGGTGGCCTGCGTAATACCACCCGGTTCTGCTGGAGGGCCGAAGGGGAGGTAGGCACCTTCCCCGACCGCCTGGCCTTCATCCGGGAGGTGGCCTTCGGGGAGCTGGGCCTCCGCATGGAGGACATCCTCTGTGTTCAGCGGAATGGGCCCTTCCAGTTCTTCGAGGTCACCCTGTCCACCGACGAGAGCTACACCAAGGTCCTGGAGCGGAGCAAGGAGAGGGCCCAGCACCCTCTCCTGGGAAGGTATACTATCGAGCCGCTGTGGTGGCCCGACAAGCGGGTAATTACTGTGCATTGCTTTAACCCGCATGTGACCGCCGAGGCCGTCCGCCAGTTCCTCAATAAGTATGTGGACCTCCTTCCTGGCCACAAGGACATCCGGGATGAGCTGGGGATCTGGACTGGTCGACGCCAGTTCCAGGCCCGCCTGCGCCCGGACGCTAATGGGGCGGGCGGTTTTAGCCATCCCCCAGCCTATTTTAATCTGCAGGGCAATAAGGCATACTTGTTTTACTCTGGACAGCCTCCCTTCTGCCGACAGTGCCACAGCTTTGGACACACTCTGGAGGGATGCGCCAACCTGCGCTGCCGTAACTGCCTGGAGTCGGGGCACATGGCCAGGGACTGCAAGGGCCCCCGTCGCTGCATCTATTGCAACGGCGAGGACCATCTGGCTCGTTCCTGCCCGAAGAAGAAAACGACGTATGCTGACGCTCTGTCAGGCAATGGAGCCGTCGGCAAGGAGAGTGGTGGGGGAGCGCAAGCCCCCACGTCAGGGCAGGAACAGCCGGCGACGGGGGCAGGAGGAGAAGCCCTGGCCGAGGTGGAGGAGGCCCCAGCGACAGCAATGCAGGAGGGGTCTCCAGTCCTGGCTCCAGGTGTCAGCAGCAGGAGGAGAAAGAGCGGCGCATCCCCCCGGAGGAGGAAGAAGAGCAGAAGGGAGGCACAACCCGACGCTTCCAGCCCTCCGGCTGCCACCTTGCCAGCAGTGGCGGCCGGGGACCAAGGCCGAGAGAGTCCCCCCTCCCCGACGTTGGGGGCCCCCCATCCGGTGTGGGACCTGGGACAGTCCCCTGCGCCCCCCCAGGAGTACAGTAGTGGGCAGGACAAAGCCAATGAACAGGAGTACCTGGGGGGGCTGGAACTGGGGGGCCTTTTGGGTTTGACTGAGGAGGGGGGGCAGTAATGCGGTATTGTTTTTAATGGCTGGCTTTTATCATTTTAGTGTGTTGTTTTTAATTGTATTTTACTATTTTAACATTTCATGGCCAATTTTAATATTGTCACCTTGAATGTCAGGGGTTTGAGGAACGTTTTAAAACGCACATCTGTTTTTAATCAGCTGGCATCTTCTCCCTTCAGCATTTGTTTTCTGCAGGAAGTCCACCTCCGGGACCAGCGGGACGAGGCTCTCTTTTCTCGACAATGGAAGAGGGGTAGATCCTACTGGAGCGTAGGTGGTGTCCACTCCTCAGGCGTCGGGATCCTTTTTGGCGACCGCGCCTTTGAAGAAGTAAGATCGTTTACCGTTCTTCAAGGTAGAGTTTTGGGGGTGGACGCCACATGGAGGGGACAGCGCCTCCGGGCCATTTGTGTCTACGCTCCAGTGGAGGCCTCGTCCCGTATAACTCTCTTTGAAGAGTTGTCCCCGTTCTGTGTCACAGATCGACACTTGATTTTAGGAGGGGACTTTAACATCTCGTTGGAGGGTAGACAGGATGTCAGCTCTGGGCACTTTCGCCATTTTATTCGTTCCTTTAAACTTGTTGATGGTTTTAAGATATGCAACCCCAGCATGCCGGGCTTCACCTGGCATAATAGTCGCGGAGCTAGCAGTCGCATCGACTACATTTTAGCCTCACCCCCCGTTGTTTTTAAAAAGGTGTCCCTCTCCCCGCAGTGGCCCACTGACCATTTGGCAGTGGAGGCCACTGTTTCCATAGACGCCCCTGAATATGGGGGCGGCTATTGGAAAATGAACCTGCAGATTTTGGAGGAGAGCGATTTTAGACACCTTTTTTTAGATCACTTCTCCGAGTGGCAGAAGGACAAGCCTACCTTCCCCTCCGTGGCCGAATGGTGGGAGAGTGTGAAGGATAGGATCCGAACCTTCTCCATGCAGTACAGCAAGCAGCGCAGGATGGAGAAGAAATTCTCCATTCTGCAGCTGGAGAGAAGGTTGCGGGATGAATACGCTGCTCACAACAATGGGGGCGCCATCGATCACGAGCGACTGCTAGGCATAAAGGGTGAGCTGAGGCGCCTGCATGAACAGGCTGCCTCGGCCCTAATGCTCCGCGACAAAAGGTGTCTTGTGGAAAATAATGAAAAGTGCAATGCCTTTTTTTTCCAGAGAGCCAGGGAAGCCCGGGAGGAGAAGAGCTTTGTCTCTCTCCGTGCCTCAAACAGCAATATGGTAACTAAAACATCAGACATGCTGGAGGTTGCTAAATTGTTTTATCATAATCTTTTTAAGGTTAGGGACACGGACCCGGTTGCAGGGGAGCGGTTCCTAGACAACATCTCACCTTGTCTTCCCAGTGACATTCGTGACGGCTTAGAAGCCCCCATCACCTTGGCCGAGCTGACCGCAGTGCTTGGCAAGATGAACCGCCGCAAGGTACCGGGCCTTGATGGGCTCCCGGTGGAATTTTATTCCACCTTTTGGGATGTCCTCGGGCCGGAATTACTGCAGGTTGTAGAGGACGTTCAGCGCCGGGGTTTGCTCACTAGGAGCATGAGGTCAGGGGTTCTTTCTCTGTTGCACAAGAAGGGTGATCGTGCCGACCTTGGCAACTGGAGGCCCCTGACCATGCTTTGTGTAGACACAAAGCTCATTGCAAAGACCCTTACCGAACGCCTGAAGAAGGCCATGGCTCATCTGGTTCACAGCGATCAGACGTGTGGAGTACCGGGTCGATCGGCGACGTGGAACCTCCATCTCATCCGCGACGCCATCGCCTGGGTGGAGGACAGGAACCTCCCTCTCCTGCTGGTCAGCTTGGACCAGGAGAAAGCCTTCGACCGGGTAGATCACCGCTTCCTGTTTCAAGTATTGGGTAAGTTTGGCTTTGGACCCAATTATCTGGGGTGGTTACACACTTTGTATAACGAAGTTGGAAGCCATGTTGTTATCAATGGCTTCCTGAGTGATTTGGTGCCCCAGCTGAGTGGAGTGAGGCAGGGATGTCCCCTCTCCCCCCTCCTCTACGCGCTCTATATAGAGCCACTGGCGTGCGCCATTCGCGCCCACCCCGGGGTCGATGGCCTTCTTATCCCAGGAAGTCGGGGGAAAACTGTTAAACTGACCCAGTACGCAGACGACACCACCCTTTTCGTCTGCTCGGATCAGTCTCTCGGTCATGCCATGAGCCTTGTTCATGCGTTCGGTAGGGCCTCCGGCGCGACGCTCAACCTCAGTAAGTCGGTGGCCAAGTATTTCGGCAGCTGGAAGGCGAGGGAGGACGTCGCAGGGGGTCTCACCCTCTGTGACGGACCTCTCAAAGTGTTGGGGGTCAACTTCCTTTCGGATGGTGCCGCCCGTTTGAACTGGGAGGAGCGGTTGGCGATCGCCAGGCGGAAGATCGGACTGTGGAAGTCCAGGTCCCTGTCCTTCCAAGGTAAGGTCTTAGCCTTAAAAGTGGATATTCTTCCCACCCTGCTCTACCTTGCACATGTGTACCCTTTGCCCCGCTTCATGCGTAGAGGCCTGACGAGAGACGTTTTCAACCTCGTCTGGGGGGGCAGGTACGAGTACGTGCGTAGGGAAGTGATGTATCTCGGAAAGGACAGTGGGGGGAGGGATGTTATTGACTTTCCTCTCAAGCTTGACTGCCTGTTCTTCTCGCAGCTCTGCGCGCGCCTGGCAGCTCCCCTCGAGCACCCCCATCAGCACTTTGTGCGTCTGTGGCTGGCTCTCCCCATGAGACGCCTGGTGGCGTCGTGGACCAACCTCGGCCCCAAGGCTGAGACCCTGCCGGCCCACTACAGCCACGCTGTCAAGTGGAGTAAGTCTTTTCCGGCAGGTGTCAAGACAGAGGCCTTGACCAAGCATAGAGCGCTTTACAGGGCTTTGCTTGGTCATAGGGATACTCGGGCCATGCTGGGCCTGGAGGAAGGCACATGGGTGAGAATCCAGCCTAAGGGTTTGGATCACAGGCTGCAGGACCTGAACTGGCAGTGCCTTCATGGTAAGCTGCCAGTCAGGGACGTCTTACATAGGCATAAGCTGACCAGACACCCCCGCTGCCCCAGGCCCGAGTGCAGTGAGGATGAGACCATCAGGCACGTGTTTTGGGACTGTGGGCATGCACAGAGAGTTTGGGGGTTGGTAGCGGGCCTGTGTGGACGTGTGGACCCGCAGCCCGGTCTGACCTACGACAAGGTGTTGAAGGGGTGGGACCCCAAGCTCCATAACCCCTTCGGCCCCTGGATGTGGCTGCTGGTCAGCATTACCAAGCGAGAGCTGTGGAATGCCAGGACCGCGCTCATCCGTAGAGGGGTTCATCTGGAGGCACAAGGGGTATTCCGTAAAATCCGGGCCGACTTGGGTTTCAGGATGGAGACTGACGTCATCCAGCGGGGCTATCACGAGGCCAAGGAGAGGTGGAAGGGCCTCCTTTGGCTTTAGCTCCGTGTCGTTTAGGTGGTGACGCTCCATTCTACAGGGTTTGATGTGACACACCTTTCTGAAGCACACTGGAGATACTTCGGGTTTTAGGTAAGTGTGCTTTGTTTTTTGTGCGTGTGTTTTATTCAAAATGGTTTTATCTAACAGCATGTGCATAATTAATTGAGCACGGGTTTTGGTTGGTCATTTTTAGCACCTATTTATTAATATTAACAATAACTGTATTTATTAAGATTTTACTATGGTTTGTTGTGCTGCCTTTTAAATGATTGACCGTGTTTTATTCCCGAGGTGCTGATTTTACGTGTGTGGAAATGTATGACCCTGTCCCAACCTGACCCTGGTGTAAAGGTTGGAGGTCGCCGGGTGTGTTCCTCTTTTAAAGGTTTTAGTTTTTAAAAGCCGGCATTTGAGGTGACATTTTATTTGTGTAAATGGCCATTTAACTGTAATTGTGTTTTAATTGATAGTGTATTGGTATTTATTGGTGGTTTTATAGTTTTTTTCTTGT
Organism: Paramormyrops kingsleyae; assembly: GCF_048594095.1. Lineage (NCBI taxonomy): Eukaryota > Metazoa > Chordata > Actinopteri > Osteoglossiformes > Mormyridae > Paramormyrops > Paramormyrops kingsleyae. The sequence continues at coordinate 703,258 of NW_027325969.1, forward strand.
CTTTTTGCAGTTCTGGAGATGTTTTGTTTAATAATGTTTTAATAATGTTGTATGGCATATATAAGTAGCACTGTGGGTCGAGAATATTTTAGCCTTTTATAAAGTATTTATGGACATGTATTTATGTAAATTTGTGAACTTAAAAGGCTGTTTTATTATGTTTTGATGACAGTGCTAATTGATGTATGTATATGCTTTGTGTATTTGTGTGGTTTTAATTGTTGTACAGAACTGTTTAATAAAGTATTGAAAAAAAAAAATCTGTTCTTATCAGTTTAATATCTGATACGTCCCCCATGGAGGGGACCACATATTAAACGGATTTTTGGAACAGGGAGCCGGAAGTGGGGCTTGCCCCGTCCGCTCCACGCATCGACCCGGTATTGCAGTGCTTCCGGGAATGGTGCACCTCTACTGCCCCCTGTTGTCGAAAGGCAGAACTGACTGACTGACTGACTGACTGACTGACTGACTGACTGACTGACTGAGTGAGTGAGTGAGTGAGTGAGTGAGTGACTAATAGACTGAGTGCTGTGAGGGGGGGGGCCCTGTCTGTGCGTGGCCCCCGTTTCCCGCCGTTTTTCTTTTTTTTTTTTTTTTTTTTTTTTTTTAAAGGAAGGTGACACACTGTTTGTGCGGTGGACAGCTGCGCTGAGGTAAGGCATGATGTCATCTTTGCCTTTTGAATTTCCCCTCATGTTTGTTAAAATGATTGCTGTCTTTTGAGAGGACAGGAGGACAGGGAGGAGTCGGGGCCCCGAGGACGGCGGCTGCGACGCCCCTGGGCATTCTACTCCGAGCGGGGGCGTCACGCAGGCCCGGCTAACGGCGGCGGGCTTGGCGGCGGCCCCATATCGACTCGGGTCTCTCTTCATCCCGTATAAATCTTTCGCCTTTTACTAAAGATTTCCGTGGAGAGGGATAGCGATGAGTTCATGGTATTTTTGGAGGCTCTGCCCAAGCAGAGCTGCACTGCTGCTGTCAAAGGAAGACTGGGCCCGGCTTAGCGGCTGGCGTTAGGTGCCCGGTGGCGCGGCTGTGGTCTCCCTGGATCACGCGTGGACTCGCCGGGCGACACCTGCCAGAGGGGCTGGTGAGGGCTGAGCCGCGCCAGCTCCGTCGGCATCCCGCATGCCGGCGCCCGGCGGGGCGCAATTTGTGGGTATCGCTTCTCGGCCTTTTGGCTAAGATCAAGTGTAGTATCTGTTCTTATCAGTTTAATATCTGATACGTCCCCCATGGAGGGGACCACATATTAAACGGATTTTTGGAACAGGGAGCCGGAAGTGGGGCTTGCCCCGTCCGCTCCACGCATCGACCCGGTATTGCAGTGCTTCCGGGAATGGTGCACCTCTACTGCCCCCTGTTGTCGAAAGGCAGAACTGACTGACTGACTGACTGAGTGAGTGAGTGAGTGAGTGAGTGAGTGACTAATAGACTGAGTGCTGTGAGGGGGGGGGCCCTGTCTGTGCGTGGCCCCCGTTTCCCGCCGTTTTTCTTTTTTTTTTTTTTTTTTTTTTTTTTTAAAGGAAGGTGACACACTGTTTGTGCGGTGGACAGCTGCGCTGAGGTAAGGCATGATGTCATCTTTGCCTTTTGAATTTCCCCTCATGTTTGTTAAAATGATTGCTGTCTTTTGAGAGGACAGGAGGACAGGGAGGAGTCGGGGCCCCGAGGACGGCGGCTGCGACGCCCCTGGGCATTCTACTCCGAGCGGGGGCGTCACGCAGGCCCGGCTAACGGCGGCGGGCTTGGCGGCGGCCCCATATCGACTCGGGTCTCTCTTCATCCCGTATAAATCTTTCGCCTTTTACTAAAGATTTCCGTGGAGAGGGATAGCGATGAGTTCATGGTATTTTTGGAGGCTCTGCCCAAGCAGAGCTGCACTGCTGCTGTCAAAGGAAGACTGGGCCCGGCTTAGCGGCTGGCGTTAGGTGCCCGGTGGCGCGGCTGTGGTCTCCCTGGATCACGCGTGGACTCGCCGGGCGACACCTGCCAGAGGGGCTGGTGAGGGCTGAGCCGCGCCAGCTCCGTCGGCATCCCGCATGCCGGCGCCCGGCGGGGCGCAATTTGTGGGTATCGCTTCTCGGCCTTTTGGCTAAGATCAAGTGTAGTATCTGTTCTTATCAGTTTAATATCTGATACGTCCCCCATGGAGGGGACCACATATTAAACGGATTTTTGGAACAGGGAGCCGGAAGTGGGGCTTGCCCCGTCCGCTCCACGCATCGACCCGGTATTGCAGTGCTTCCGGGAATGGTGCACCTCTACTGCCCCCTGTTGTCGAAAGGCAGAACTGACTGACTGACTGACTGACTGACTGACTGACTGACTGACTGACTGACTGACTGACTGAGTGAGTGAGTGAGTGAGTGAGTGAGTGAGTGACTAATAGACTGAGTGCTGTGAGGGGGGGGGCCCTGTCTGTGCGTGGCCCCCGTTTCCCGCCGTTTTTCTTTTTTTTTTTTTTTTTTTTTTTTTTTTTAAAGGAAGGTGACACACTGTTTGTGCGGTGGACAGCTGCGCTGAGGTAAGGCATGATGTCATCTTTGCCTTTTGAATTTCCCCTCATGTTTGTTAAAATGATTGCTGTCTTTTGAGAGGACAGGAGGACAGGGAGGAGTCGGGGCCCCGAGGACGGCGGCTGCGACGCCCCTGGGCATTCTACTCCGAGCGGGGGCGTCACGCAGGCCCGGCTAACGGCGGCGGGCTTGGCGGCGGCCCCATATCGACTCGGGTCTCTCTTCATCCCGTATAAATCTTTCGCCTTTTACTAAAGATTTCCGTGGAGAGGGATAGCGATGAGTTCATGGTATTTTTGGAGGCTCTGCCCAAGCAGAGCTGCACTGCTGCTGTCAAAGGAAGACTGGGCCCGGCTTAGCGGCTGGCGTTAGGTGCCCGGTGGCGCGGCTGTGGTCTCCCTGGATCACGCGTGGACTCGCCGGGCGACACCTGCCAGAGGGGCTGGTGAGGGCTGAGCCGCGCCAGCTCCGTCGGCATCCCGCATGCCGGCGCCCGGCGGGGCGCAATTTGTGGGTATCGCTTCTCGGCCTTTTGGCTAAGATCAAGTGTAGTATCTGTTCTTATCAGTTTAATATCTGATACGTCCCCCATGGAGGGGACCACATATTAAACGGATTTTTGGAACAGGGAGCCGGAAGTGGGGCTTGCCCCGTCCGCTCCACGCATCGACCCGGTATTGCAGTGCTTCCGGGAATGGTGCACCTCTACTGCCCCCTGTTGTCGAAAGGCAGAACTGACTGACTGACTGACTGACTGACTGACTGACTGACTGACTGAGTGAGTGAGTGAGTGAGTGAGTGAGTGACTAATAGACTGAGTGCTGTGAGGGGGGGGGCCCTGTCTGTGCGTGGCCCCCGTTTCCCGCCGTTTTTCTTTTTTTTTTTTTTTTTTTTTTTTTTTTAAAGGAAGGTGACACACTGTTTGTGCGGTGGACAGCTGCGCTGAGGTAAGGCATGATGTCATCTTTGCCTTTTGAATTTCCCCTCATGTTTGTTAAAATGATTGCTGTCTTTTGAGAGGACAGGAGGACAGGGAGGAGTCGGGGCCCCGAGGACGGCGGCTGCGACGCCCCTGGGCATTCTACTCCGAGCGGGGGCGTCACGCAGGCCCGGCTAACGGCGGCGGGCTTGGCGGCGGCCCCATATCGACTCGGGTCTCTCTTCATCCCGTATAAATCTTTCGCCTTTTACTAAAGATTTCCGTGGAGAGGGATAGCGATGAGTTCATGGTATTTTTGGAGGCTCTGCCCAAGCAGAGCTGCACTGCTGCTGTCAAAGGAAGACTGGGCCCGGCTTAGCGGCTGGCGTTAGGTGCCCGGTGGCGCGGCTGTGGTCTCCCTGGATCACGCGTGGACTCGCCGGGCGACACCTGCCAGAGGGGCTGGTGAGGGCTGAGCCGCGCCAGCTCCGTCGGCATCCCGCATGCCGGCGCCCGGCGGGGCGCAATTTGTGGGTATCGCTTCTCGGCCTTTTGGCTAAGATCAAGTGTAGTATCTGTTCTTATCAGTTTAATATCTGATACGTCCCCCATGGAGGGGACCACATATTAAACGGATTTTTGGAACAGGGAGCCGGAAGTGGGGCTTGCCCCGTCCGCTCCACGCATCGACCCGGTATTGCAGTGCTTCCGGGAATGGTGCACCTCTACTGCCCCCTGTTGTCGAAAGGCAGAACTGACTGACTGACTGACTGACTGACTGACTGACTGACTGACTGACTGACTGACTGACTGAGTGAGTGAGTGAGTGAGTGAGTGAGTGAGTGACTAATAGACTGAGTGCTGTGAGGGGGGGGGCCCTGTCTGTGCGTGGCCCCCGTTTCCCGCCGTTTTTCTTTTTTTTTTTTTTTTTTTTTTTTTTTTTAAAGGAAGGTGACACACTGTTTGTGCGGTGGACAGCTGCGCTGAGGTAAGGCATGATGTCATCTTTGCCTTTTGAATTTCCCCTCATGTTTGTTAAAATGATTGCTGTCTTTTGAGAGGACAGGAGGACAGGGAGGAGTCGGGGCCCCGAGGACGGCGGCTGCGACGCCCCTGGGCATTCTACTCCGAGCGGGGGCGTCACGCAGGCCCGGCTAACGGCGGCGGGCTTGGCGGCGGCCCCATATCGACTCGGGTCTCTCTTCATCCCGTATAAATCTTTCGCCTTTTACTAAAGATTTCCGTGGAGAGGGATAGCGATGAGTTCATGGTATTTTTGGAGGCTCTGCCCAAGCAGAGCTGCACTGCTGCTGTCAAAGGAAGACTGGGCCCGGCTTAGCGGCTGGCGTTAGGTGCCCGGTGGCGCGGCTGTGGTCTCCCTGGATCACGCGTGGACTCGCCGGGCGACACCTGCCAGAGGGGCTGGTGAGGGCTGAGCCGCGCCAGCTCCGTCGGCATCCCGCATGCCGGCGCCCGGCGGGGCGCAATTTGTGGGTATCGCTTCTCGGCCTTTTGGCTAAGATCAAGTGTAGTATCTGTTCTTATCAGTTTAATATCTGATACGTCCCCCATGGAGGGGACCACATATTAAACGGATTTTTGGAACAGGGAGCCGGAAGTGGGGCTTGCCCCGTCCGCTCCACGCATCGACCCGGTATTGCAGTGCTTCCGGGAATGGTGCACCTCTACTGCCCCCTGTTGTCGAAAGGCAGAACTGACTGACTGACTGACTGACTGACTGACTGACTGACTGACTGACTGAGTGAGTGAGTGAGTGAGTGAGTGAGTGAGTGACTAATAGACTGAGTGCTGTGAGGGGGGGGGCCCTGTCTGTGCGTGGCCCCCGTTTCCCGCCGTTTTTCTTTTTTTTTTTTTTTTTTTTTTTTTTTAAAGGAAGGTGACACACTGTTTGTGCGGTGGACAGCTGCGCTGAGGTAAGGCATGATGTCATCTTTGCCTTTTGAATTTCCCCTCATGTTTGTTAAAATGATTGCTGTCTTTTGAGAGGACAGGAGGACAGGGAGGAGTCGGGGCCCCGAGGACGGCGGCTGCGACGCCCCTGGGCATTCTACTCCGAGCGGGGGCGTCACGCAGGCCCGGCTAACGGCGGCGGGCTTGGCGGCGGCCCCATATCGACTCGGGTCTCTCTTCATCCCGTATAAATCTTTCGCCTTTTACTAAAGATTTCCGTGGAGAGGGATAGCGATGAGTTCATGGTATTTTTGGAGGCTCTGCCCAAGCAGAGCTGCACTGCTGCTGTCAAAGGAAGACTGGGCCCGGCTTAGCGGCTGGCGTTAGGTGCCCGGTGGCGCGGCTGTGGTCTCCCTGGATCACGCGTGGACTCGCCGGGCGACACCTGCCAGAGGGGCTGGTGAGGGCTGAGCCGCGCCAGCTCCGTCGGCATCCCGCATGCCGGCGCCCGGCGGGGCGCAATTTGTGGGTATCGCTTCTCGGCCTTTTGGCTAAGATCAAGTGTAGTATCTGTTCTTATCAGTTTAATATCTGATACGTCCCCCATGGAGGGGACCACATATTAAACGGATTTTTGGAACAGGGAGCCGGAAGTGGGGCTTGCCCCGTCCGCTCCACGCATCGACCCGGTATTGCAGTGCTTCCGGGAATGGTGCACCTCTACTGCCCCCTGTTGTCGAAAGGCAGAACTGACTGACTGACTGACTGACTGACTGACTGACTGACTGAGTGAGTGAGTGAGTGAGTGAGTGAGTGACTAATAGACTGAGTGCTGTGAGGGGGGGGGCCCTGTCTGTGCGTGGCCCCCGTTTCCCGCCGTTTTTCTTTTTTTTTTTTTTTTTTTTTTTTTTTTAAAGGAAGGTGACACACTGTTTGTGCGGTGGACAGCTGCGCTGAGGTAAGGCATGATGTCATCTTTGCCTTTTGAATTTCCCCTCATGTTTGTTAAAATGATTGCTGTCTTTTGAGAGGACAGGAGGACAGGGAGGAGTCGGGGCCCCGAGGACGGCGGCTGCGACGCCCCTGGGCATTCTACTCCGAGCGGGGGCGTCACGCAGGCCCGGCTAACGGCGGCGGGCTTGGCGGCGGCCCCATATCGACTCGGGTCTCTCTTCATCCCGTATAAATCTTTCGCCTTTTACTAAAGATTTCCGTGGAGAGGGATAGCGATGAGTTCATGGTATTTTTGGAGGCTCTGCCCAAGCAGAGCTGCACTGCTGCTGTCAAAGGAAGACTGGGCCCGGCTTAGCGGCTGGCGTTAGGTGCCCGGTGGCGCGGCTGTGGTCTCCCTGGATCACGCGTGGACTCGCCGGGCGACACCTGCCAGAGGGGCTGGTGAGGGCTGAGCCGCGCCAGCTCCGTCGGCATCCCGCATGCCGGCGCCCGGCGGGGCGCAATTTGTGGGTATCGCTTCTCGGCCTTTTGGCTAAGATCAAGTGTAGTATCTGTTCTTATCAGTTTAATATCTGATACGTCCCCCATGGAGGGGACCACATATTAAACGGATTTTTGGAACAGGGAGCCGGAAGTGGGGCTTGCCCCGTCCGCTCCACGCATCGACCCGGTATTGCAGTGCTTCCGGGAATGGTGCACCTCTACTGCCCCCTGTTGTCGAAAGGCAGAACTGACTGACTGACTGACTGACTGACTGACTGACTGACTGACTGACTGACTGACTGAGTGAGTGAGTGAGTGAGTGAGTGAGTGAGTGACTAATAGACTGAGTGCTGTGAGGGGGGGGGCCCTGTCTGTGCGTGGCCCCCGTTTCCCGCCGTTTTTCTTTTTTTTTTTTTTTTTTTTTTTTTTTTTAAAGGAAGGTGACACACTGTTTGTGCGGTGGACAGCTGCGCTGAGGTAAGGCATGATGTCATCTTTGCCTTTTGAATTTCCCCTCATGTTTGTTAAAATGATTGCTGTCTTTTGAGAGGACAGGAGGACAGGGAGGAGTCGGGGCCCCGAGGACGGCGGCTGCGACGCCCCTGGGCATTCTACTCCGAGCGGGGGCGTCACGCAGGCCCGGCTAACGGCGGCGGGCTTGGCGGCGGCCCCATATCGACTCGGGTCTCTCTTCATCCCGTATAAATCTTTCGCCTTTTACTAAAGATTTCCGTGGAGAGGGATAGCGATGAGTTCATGGTATTTTTGGAGGCTCTGCCCAAGCAGAGCTGCACTGCTGCTGTCAAAGGAAGACTGGGCCCGGCTTAGCGGCTGGCGTTAGGTGCCCGGTGGCGCGGCTGTGGTCTCCCTGGATCACGCGTGGACTCGCCGGGCGACACCTGCCAGAGGGGCTGGTGAGGGCTGAGCCGCGCCAGCTCCGTCGGCATCCCGCATGCCGGCGCCCGGCGGGGCGCAATTTGTGGGTATCGCTTCTCGGCCTTTTGGCTAAGATCAAGTGTAGTATCTGTTCTTATCAGTTTAATATCTGATACGTCCCCCATGGAGGGGACCACATATTAAACGGATTTTTGGAACAGGGAGCCGGAAGTGGGGCTTGCCCCGTCCGCTCCACGCATCGACCCGGTATTGCAGTGCTTCCGGGAATGGTGCACCTCTACTGCCCCCTGTTGTCGAAAGGCAGAACTGACTGACTGACTGACTGACTGACTGACTGACTGACTGAGTGAGTGAGTGAGTGAGTGAGTGAGTGACTAATAGACTGAGTGCTGTGAGGGGGGGGGCCCTGTCTGTGCGTGGCCCCCGTTTCCCGCCGTTTTTCTTTTTTTTTTTTTTTTTTTTTTTTTTTTAAAGGAAGGTGACACACTGTTTGTGCGGTGGACAGCTGCGCTGAGGTAAGGCATGATGTCATCTTTGCCTTTTGAATTTCCCCTCATGTTTGTTAAAATGATTGCTGTCTTTTGAGAGGACAGGAGGACAGGGAGGAGTCGGGGCCCCGAGGACGGCGGCTGCGACGCCCCTGGGCATTCTACTCCGAGCGGGGGCGTCACGCAGGCCCGGCTAACGGCGGCGGGCTTGGCGGCGGCCCCATATCGACTCGGGTCTCTCTTCATCCCGTATAAATCTTTCGCCTTTTACTAAAGATTTCCGTGGAGAGGGATAGCGATGAGTTCATGGTATTTTTGGAGGCTCTGCCCAAGCAGAGCTGCACTGCTGCTGTCAAAGGAAGACTGGGCCCGGCTTAGCGGCTGGCGTTAGGTGCCCGGTGGCGCGGCTGTGGTCTCCCTGGATCACGCGTGGACTCGCCGGGCGACACCTGCCAGAGGGGCTGGTGAGGGCTGAGCCGCGCCAGCTCCGTCGGCATCCCGCATGCCGGCGCCCGGCGGGGCGCAATTTGTGGGTATCGCTTCTCGGCCTTTTGGCTAAGATCAAGTGTAGTATCTGTTCTTATCAGTTTAATATCTGATACGTCCCCCATGGAGGGGACCACATATTAAACGGATTTTTGGAACAGGGAGCCGGAAGTGGGGCTTGCCCCGTCCGCTCCACGCATCGACCCGGTATTGCAGTGCTTCCGGGAATGGTGCACCTCTACTGCCCCCTGTTGTCGAAAGGCAGAACTGACTGACTGACTGACTGACTGACTGACTGACTGACTGACTGACTGAGTGAGTGAGTGAGTGAGTGACTAATAGACTGAGTGCTGTGAGGGGGGGGGCCCTGTCTGTGCGTGGCCCCCGTTTCCCGCCGTTTTTCTTTTTTTTTTTTTTTTTTTTTTTTTTTTAAAGGAAGGTGACACACTGTTTGTGCGGTGGACAGCTGCGCTGAGGTAAGGCATGATGTCATCTTTGCCTTTTGAATTTCCCCTCATGTTTGTTAAAATGATTGCTGTCTTTTGAGAGGACAGGAGGACAGGGAGGAGTCGGGGCCCCGAGGACGGCGGCTGCGACGCCCCTGGGCATTCTACTCCGAGCGGGGGCGTCACGCAGGCCCGGCTAACGGCGGCGGGCTTGGCGGCGGCCCCATATCGACTCGGGTCTCTCTTCATCCCGTATAAATCTTTCGCCTTTTACTAAAGATTTCCGTGGAGAGGGATAGCGATGAGTTCATGGTATTTTTGGAGGCTCTGCCCAAGCAGAGCTGCACTGCTGCTGTCAAAGGAAGACTGGGCCCGGCTTAGCGGCTGGCGTTAGGTGCCCGGTGGCGCGGCTGTGGTCTCCCTGGATCACGCGTGGACTCGCCGGGCGACACCTGCCAGAGGGGCTGGTGAGGGCTGAGCCGCGCCAGCTCCGTCGGCATCCCGCATGCCGGCGCCCGGCGGGGCGCAATTTGTGGGTATCGCTTCTCGGCCTTTTGGCTAAGATCAAGTGTAGTATCTGTTCTTATCAGTTTAATATCTGATACGTCCCCCATGGAGGGGACCACATATTAAACGGATTTTTGGAACAGGGAGCCGGAAGTGGGGCTTGCCCCGTCCGCTCCACGCATCGACCCGGTATTGCAGTGCTTCCGGGAATGGTGCACCTCTACTGCCCCCTGTTGTCGAAAGGCAGAACTGACTGACTGACTGACTGACTGACTGACTGACTGACTGACTGACTGAGTGAGTGAGTGAGTGAGTGACTAATAGACTGAGTGCTGTGAGGGGGGGGGCCCTGTCTGTGCGTGGCCCCCGTTTCCCGCCGTTTTTCTTTTTTTTTTTTTTTTTTTTTTTTTTTTAAAGGAAGGTGACACACTGTTTGTGCGGTGGACAGCTGCGCTGAGGTAAGGCATGATGTCATCTTTGCCTTTTGAATTTCCCCTCATGTTTGTTAAAATGATTGCTGTCTTTTGAGAGGACAGGAGGACAGGGAGGAGTCGGGGCCCCGAGGACGGCGGCTGCGACGCCCCTGGGCATTCTACTCCGAGCGGGGGCGTCACGCAGGCCCGGCTAACGGCGGCGGGCTTGGCGGCGGCCCCATATCGACTCGGGTCTCTCTTCATCCCGTATAAATCTTTCGCCTTTTACTAAAGATTTCCGTGGAGAGGGATAGCGATGAGTTCATGGTATTTTTGGAGGCTCTGCCCAAGCAGAGCTGCACTGCTGCTGTCAAAGGAAGACTGGGCCCGGCTTAGCGGCTGGCGTTAGGTGCCCGGTGGCGCGGCTGTGGTCTCCCTGGATCACGCGTGGACTCGCCGGGCGACACCTGCCAGAGGGGCTGGTGAGGGCTGAGCCGCGCCAGCTCCGTCGGCATCCCGCATGCCGGCGCCCGGCGGGGCGCAATTTGTGGGTATCGCTTCTCGGCCTTTTGGCTAAGATCAAGTGTAGTATCTGTTCTTATCAGTTTAATATCTGATACGTCCCCCATGGAGGGGACCACATATTAAACGGATTTTTGGAACAGGGAGCCGGAAGTGGGGCTTGCCCCGTCCGCTCCACGCATCGACCCGGTATTGCAGTGCTTCCGGGAATGGTGCACCTCTACTGCCCCCTGTTGTCGAAAGGCAGAACTGACTGACTGACTGACTGACTGACTGACTGACTGACTGACTGACTGAGTGAGTGAGTGAGTGAGTGAGTGAGTGACTAATAGACTGAGTGCTGTGAGGGGGGGGGCCCTGTCTGTGCGTGGCCCCCGTTTCCCGCCGTTTTTCTTTTTTTTTTTTTTTTTTTTTTTTTTTTAAAGGAAGGTGACACACTGTTTGTGCGGTGGACAGCTGCGCTGAGGTAAGGCATGATGTCATCTTTGCCTTTTGAATTTCCCCTCATGTTTGTTAAAATGATTGCTGTCTTTTGAGAGGACAGGAGGACAGGGAGGAGTCGGGGCCCCGAGGACGGCGGCTGCGACGCCCCTGGGCATTCTACTCCGAGCGGGGGCGTCACGCAGGCCCGGCTAACGGCGGCGGGCTTGGCGGCGGCCCCATATCGACTCGGGTCTCTCTTCATCCCGTATAAATCTTTCGCCTTTTACTAAAGATTTCCGTGGAGAGGGATAGCGATGAGTTCATGGTATTTTTGGAGGCTCTGCCCAAGCAGAGCTGCACTGCTGCTGTCAAAGGAAGACTGGGCCCGGCTTAGCGGCTGGCGTTAGGTGCCCGGTGGCGCGGCTGTGGTCTCCCTGGATCACGCGTGGACTCGCCGGGCGACACCTGCCAGAGGGGCTGGTGAGGGCTGAGCCGCGCCAGCTCCGTCGGCATCCCGCATGCCGGCGCCCGGCGGGGCGCAATTTGTGGGTATCGCTTCTCGGCCTTTTGGCTAAGATCAAGTGTAGTATCTGTTCTTATCAGTTTAATATCTGATACGTCCCCCATGGAGGGGACCACATATTAAACGGATTTTTGGAACAGGGAGCCGGAAGTGGGGCTTGCCCCGTCCGCTCCACGCATCGACCCGGTATTGCAGTGCTTCCGGGAATGGTGCACCTCTACTGCCCCCTGTTGTCGAAAGGCAGAACTGACTGACTGACTGACTGACTGACTGACTGACTGACTGACTGACTGACTGACTGAGTGAGTGAGTGAGTGAGTGAGTGAGTGAGTGACTAATAGACTGAGTGCTGTGAGGGGGGGGGCCCTGTCTGTGCGTGGCCCCCGTTTCCCGCCGTTTTTCTTTTTTTTTTTTTTTTTTTTTTTTTTTTTAAAGGAAGGTGACACACTGTTTGTGCGGTGGACAGCTGCGCTGAGGTAAGGCATGATGTCATCTTTGCCTTTTGAATTTCCCCTCATGTTTGTTAAAATGATTGCTGTCTTTTGAGAGGACAGGAGGACAGGGAGGAGTCGGGGCCCCGAGGACGGCGGCTGCGACGCCCCTGGGCATTCTACTCCGAGCGGGGGCGTCACGCAGGCCCGGCTAACGGCGGCGGGCTTGGCGGCGGCCCCATATCGACTCGGGTCTCTCTTCATCCCGTATAAATCTTTCGCCTTTTACTAAAGATTTCCGTGGAGAGGGATAGCGATGAGTTCATGGTATTTTTGGAGGCTCTGCCCAAGCAGAGCTGCACTGCTGCTGTCAAAGGAAGACTGGGCCCGGCTTAGCGGCTGGCGTTAGGTGCCCGGTGGCGCGGCTGTGGTCTCCCTGGATCACGCGTGGACTCGCCGGGCGACACCTGCCAGAGGGGCTGGTGAGGGCTGAGCCGCGCCAGCTCCGTCGGCATCCCGCATGCCGGCGCCCGGCGGGGCGCAATTTGTGGGTATCGCTTCTCGGCCTTTTGGCTAAGATCAAGTGTAGTATCTGTTCTTATCAGTTTAATATCTGATACGTCCCCCATGGAGGGGACCACATATTAAACGGATTTTTGGAACAGGGAGCCGGAAGTGGGGCTTGCCCCGTCCGCTCCACGCATCGACCCGGTATTGCAGTGCTTCCGGGAATGGTGCACCTCTACTGCCCCCTGTTGTCGAAAGGCAGAACTGACTGACTGACTGACTGACTGACTGACTGACTGACTGACTGACTGACTGACTGAGTGAGTGAGTGAGTGAGTGAGTGAGTGAGTGACTAATAGACTGAGTGCTGTGAGGGGGGGGGCCCTGTCTGTGCGTGGCCCCCGTTTCCCGCCGTTTTTCTTTTTTTTTTTTTTTTTTTTTTTTTTTTTAAAGGAAGGTGACACACTGTTTGTGCGGTGGACAGCTGCGCTGAGGTAAGGCATGATGTCATCTTTGCCTTTTGAATTTCCCCTCATGTTTGTTAAAATGATTGCTGTCTTTTGAGAGGACAGGAGGACAGGGAGGAGTCGGGGCCCCGAGGACGGCGGCTGCGACGCCCCTGGGCATTCTACTCCGAGCGGGGGCGTCACGCAGGCCCGGCTAACGGCGGCGGGCTTGGCGGCGGCCCCATATCGACTCGGGTCTCTCTTCATCCCGTATAAATCTTTCGCCTTTTACTAAAGATTTCCGTGGAGAGGGATAGCGATGAGTTCATGGTATTTTTGGAGGCTCTGCCCAAGCAGAGCTGCACTGCTGCTGTCAAAGGAAGACTGGGCCCGGCTTAGCGGCTGGCGTTAGGTGCCCGGTGGCGCGGCTGTGGTCTCCCTGGATCACGCGTGGACTCGCCGGGCGACACCTGCCAGAGGGGCTGGTGAGGGCTGAGCCGCGCCAGCTCCGTCGGCATCCCGCATGCCGGCGCCCGGCGGGGCGCAATTTGTGGGTATCGCTTCTCGGCCTTTTGGCTAAGATCAAGTGTAGTATCTGTTCTTATCAGTTTAATATCTGATACGTCCCCCATGGAGGGGACCACATATTAAACGGATTTTTGGAACAGGGAGCCGGAAGTGGGGCTTGCCCCGTCCGCTCCACGCATCGACCCGGTATTGCAGTGCTTCTGGGAATGGTGCACCTCTACTGCCCCCTGTTGTCGAAAGGCAGAACTGACTGACTGACTGACTGACTGACTGACTGAGTGAGTGAGTGAGTGAGTGAGTGAGTGACTAATAGACTGAGTGCTGTGAGGGGGGGGGCCCTGTCTGTGCGTGGCCCCCGTTTCCCGCCGTTTTTCTTTTTTTTTTTTTTTTTTTTTTTTTTTTAAAGGAAGGTGACACACTGTTTGTGCGGTGGACAGCTGCGCTGAGGTAAGGCATGATGTCATCTTTGCCTTTTGAATTTCCCCTCATGTTTGTTAAAATGATTGCTGTCTTTTGAGAGGACAGGAGGACAGGGAGGAGTCGGGGCCCCGAGGACGGCGGCTGCGACGCCCCTGGGCATTCTACTCCGAGCGGGGGCGTCACGCAGGCCCGGCTAACGGCGGCGGGCTTGGCGGCGGCCCCATATCGACTCGGGTCTCTCTTCATCCCGTATAAATCTTTCGCCTTTTACTAAAGATTTCCGTGGAGAGGGATAGCGATGAGTTCATGGTATTTTTGGAGGCTCTGCCCAAGCAGAGCTGCACTGCTGCTGTCAAAGGAAGACTGGGCCCGGCTTAGCGGCTGGCGTTAGGTGCCCGGTGGCGCGGCTGTGGTCTCCCTGGATCACGCGTGGACTCGCCGGGCGACACCTGCCAGAGGGGCTGGTGAGGGCTGAGCCGCGCCAGCTCCGTCGGCATCCCGCATGCCGGCGCCCGGCGGGGCGCAATTTGTGGGTATCGCTTCTCGGCCTTTTGGCTAAGATCAAGTGTAGTATCTGTTCTTATCAGTTTAATATCTGATACGTCCCCCATGGAGGGGACCACATATTAAACGGATTTTTGGAACAGGGAGCCGGAAGTGGGGCTTGCCCCGTCCGCTCCACGCATCGACCCGGTATTGCAGTGCTTCCGGGAATGGTGCACCTCTACTGCCCCCTGTTGTCGAAAGGCAGAACTGACTGACTGACTGACTGACTGACTGACTGACTGACTGAGTGAGTGAGTGAGTGAGTGAGTGAGTGACTAATAGACTGAGTGCTGTGAGGGGGGGGGCCCTGTCTGTGCGTGGCCCCCGTTTCCCGCCGTTTTTCTTTTTTTTTTTTTTTTTTTTTTTTTTTTAAAGGAAGGTGACACACTGTTTGTGCGGTGGACAGCTGCGCTGAGGTAAGGCATGATGTCATCTTTGCCTTTTGAATTTCCCCTCATGTTTGTTAAAATGATTGCTGTCTTTTGAGAGGACAGGAGGACAGGGAGGAGTCGGGGCCCCGAGGACGGCGGCTGCGACGCCCCTGGGCATTCTACTCCGAGCGGGGGCGTCACGCAGGCCCGGCTAACGGCGGCGGGCTTGGCGGCGGCCCCATATCGACTCGGGTCTCTCTTCATCCCGTATAAATCTTTCGCCTTTTACTAAAGATTTCCGTGGAGAGGGATAGCGATGAGTTCATGGTATTTTTGGAGGCTCTGCCCAAGCAGAGCTGCACTGCTGCTGTCAAAGGAAGACTGGGCCCGGCTTAGCGGCTGGCGTTAGGTGCCCGGTGGCGCGGCTGTGGTCTCCCTGGATCACGCGTGGACTCGCCGGGCGACACCTGCCAGAGGGGCTGGTGAGGGCTGAGCCGCGCCAGCTCCGTCGGCATCCCGCATGCCGGCGCCCGGCGGGGCGCAATTTGTGGGTATCGCTTCTCGGCCTTTTGGCTAAGATCAAGTGTAGTATCTGTTCTTATCAGTTTAATATCTGATACGTCCCCCATGGAGGGGACCACATATTAAACGGATTTTTGGAACAGGGAGCCGGAAGTGGGGCTTGCCCCGTCCGCTCCACGCATCGACCCGGTATTGCAGTGCTTCCGGGAATGGTGCACCTCTACTGCCCCCTGTTGTCGAAAGGCAGAACTGACTGACTGACTGACTGACTGACTGACTGACTGACTGACTGACTGAGTGAGTGAGTGAGTGAGTGACTAATAGACTGAGTGCTGTGAGGGGGGGGGCCCTGTCTGTGCGTGGCCCCCGTTTCCCGCCGTTTTTCTTTTTTTTTTTTTTTTTTTTTTTTTTTTTAAAGGAAGGTGACACACTGTTTGTGCGGTGGACAGCTGCGCTGAGGTAAGGCATGATGTCATCTTTGCCTTTTGAATTTCCCCTCATGTTTGTTAAAATGATTGCTGTCTTTTGAGAGGACAGGAGGACAGGGAGGAGTCGGGGCCCCGAGGACGGCGGCTGCGACGCCCCTGGGCATTCTACTCCGAGCGGGGGCGTCACGCAGGCCCGGCTAACGGCGGCGGGCTTGGCGGCGGCCCCATATCGACTCGGGTCTCTCTTCATCCCGTATAAATCTTTCGCCTTTTACTAAAGATTTCCGTGGAGAGGGATAGCGATGAGTTCATGGTATTTTTGGAGGCTCTGCCCAAGCAGAGCTGCACTGCTGCTGTCAAAGGAAGACTGGGCCCGGCTTAGCGGCTGGCGTTAGGTGCCCGGTGGCGCGGCTGTGGTCTCCCTGGATCACGCGTGGACTCGCCGGGCGACACCTGCCAGAGGGGCTGGTGAGGGCTGAGCCGCGCCAGCTCCGTCGGCATCCCGCATGCCGGCGCCCGGCGGGGCGCAATTTGTGGGTATCGCTTCTCGGCCTTTTGGCTAAGATCAAGTGTAGTATCTGTTCTTATCAGTTTAATATCTGATACGTCCCCCATGGAGGGGACCACATATTAAACGGATTTTTGGAACAGGGAGCCGGAAGTGGGGCTTGCCCCGTCCGCTCCACGCATCGACCCGGTATTGCAGTGCTTCCGGGAATGGTGCACCTCTACTGCCCCCTGTTGTCGAAAGGCAGAACTGACTGACTGACTGACTGACTGACTGACTGACTGACTGACTGACTGAGTGAGTGAGTGAGTGAGTGACTAATAGACTGAGTGCTGTGAGGGGGGGGGCCCTGTCTGTGCGTGGCCCCCGTTTCCCGCCGTTTTTCTTTTTTTTTTTTTTTTTTTTTTTTTTTAAAGGAAGGTGACACACTGTTTGTGCGGTGGACAGCTGCGCTGAGGTAAGGCATGATGTCATCTTTGCCTTTTGAATTTCCCCTCATGTTTGTTAAAATGATTGCTGTCTTTTGAGAGGACAGGAGGACAGGGAGGAGTCGGGGCCCCGAGGACGGCGGCTGCGACGCCCCTGGGCATTCTACTCCGAGCGGGGGCGTCACGCAGGCCCGGCTAACGGCGGCGGGCTTGGCGGCGGCCCCATATCGACTCGGGTCTCTCTTCATCCCGTATAAATCTTTCGCCTTTTACTAAAGATTTCCGTGGAGAGGGATAGCGATGAGTTCATGGTATTTTTGGAGGCTCTGCCCAAGCAGAGCTGCACTGCTGCTGTCAAAGGAAGACTGGGCCCGGCTTAGCGGCTGGCGTTAGGTGCCCGGTGGCGCGGCTGTGGTCTCCCTGGATCACGCGTGGACTCGCCGGGCGACACCTGCCAGAGGGGCTGGTGAGGGCTGAGCCGCGCCAGCTCCGTCGGCATCCCGCATGCCGGCGCCCGGCGGGGCGCAATTTGTGGGTATCGCTTCTCGGCCTTTTGGCTAAGATCAAGTGTAGTATCTGTTCTTATCAGTTTAATATCTGATACGTCCCCCATGGAGGGGACCACATATTAAACGGATTTTTGGAACAGGGAGCCGGAAGTGGGGCTTGCCCCGTCCGCTCCACGCATCGACCCGGTATTGCAGTGCTTCCGGGAATGGTGCACCTCTACTGCCCCCTGTTGTCGAAAGGCAGAACTGACTGACTGACTGACTGACTGACTGACTGACTGACTGACTGACTGAGTGAGTGAGTGAGTGAGTGAGTGAGTGACTAATAGACTGAGTGCTGTGAGGGGGGGGGCCCTGTCTGTGCGTGGCCCCCGTTTCCCGCCGTTTTTCTTTTTTTTTTTTTTTTTTTTTTTTTTTTAAAGGAAGGTGACACACTGTTTGTGCGGTGGACAGCTGCGCTGAGGTAAGGCATGATGTCATCTTTGCCTTTTGAATTTCCCCTCATGTTTGTTAAAATGATTGCTGTCTTTTGAGAGGACAGGAGGACAGGGAGGAGTCGGGGCCCCGAGGACGGCGGCTGCGACGCCCCTGGGCATTCTACTCCGAGCGGGGGCGTCACGCAGGCCCGGCTAACGGCGGCGGGCTTGGCGGCGGCCCCATATCGACTCGGGTCTCTCTTCATCCCGTATAAATCTTTCGCCTTTTACTAAAGATTTCCGTGGAGAGGGATAGCGATGAGTTCATGGTATTTTTGGAGGCTCTGCCCAAGCAGAGCTGCACTGCTGCTGTCAAAGGAAGACTGGGCCCGGCTTAGCGGCTGGCGTTAGGTGCCCGGTGGCGCGGCTGTGGTCTCCCTGGATCACGCGTGGACTCGCCGGGCGACACCTGCCAGAGGGGCTGGTGAGGGCTGAGCCGCGCCAGCTCCGTCGGCATCCCGCATGCCGGCGCCCGGCGGGGCGCAATTTGTGGGTATCGCTTCTCGGCCTTTTGGCTAAGATCAAGTGTAGTATCTGTTCTTATCAGTTTAATATCTGATACGTCCCCCATGGAGGGGACCACATATTAAACGGATTTTTGGAACAGGGAGCCGGAAGTGGGGCTTGCCCCGTCCGCTCCACGCATCGACCCGGTATTGCAGTGCTTCCGGGAATGGTGCACCTCTACTGCCCCCTGTTGTCGAAAGGCAGAACTGACTGACTGACTGACTGACTGACTGACTGACTGACTGACTGACTGACTGACTGAGTGAGTGAGTGAGTGAGTGAGTGAGTGAGTGACTAATAGACTGAGTGCTGTGAGGGGGGGGGCCCTGTCTGTGCGTGGCCCCCGTTTCCCGCCGTTTTTCTTTTTTTTTTTTTTTTTTTTTTTTTTTTTAAAGGAAGGTGACACACTGTTTGTGCGGTGGACAGCTGCGCTGAGGTAAGGCATGATGTCATCTTTGCCTTTTGAATTTCCCCTCATGTTTGTTAAAATGATTGCTGTCTTTTGAGAGGACAGGAGGACAGGGAGGAGTCGGGGCCCCGAGGACGGCGGCTGCGACGCCCCTGGGCATTCTACTCCGAGCGGGGGCGTCACGCAGGCCCGGCTAACGGCGGCGGGCTTGGCGGCGGCCCCATATCGACTCGGGTCTCTCTTCATCCCGTATAAATCTTTCGCCTTTTACTAAAGATTTCCGTGGAGAGGGATAGCGATGAGTTCATGGTATTTTTGGAGGCTCTGCCCAAGCAGAGCTGCACTGCTGCTGTCAAAGGAAGACTGGGCCCGGCTTAGCGGCTGGCGTTAGGTGCCCGGTGGCGCGGCTGTGGTCTCCCTGGATCACGCGTGGACTCGCCGGGCGACACCTGCCAGAGGGGCTGGTGAGGGCTGAGCCGCGCCAGCTCCGTCGGCATCCCGCATGCCGGCGCCCGGCGGGGCGCAATTTGTGGGTATCGCTTCTCGGCCTTTTGGCTAAGATCAAGTGTAGTATCTGTTCTTATCAGTTTAATATCTGATACGTCCCCCATGGAGGGGACCACATATTAAACGGATTTTTGGAACAGGGAGCCGGAAGTGGGGCTTGCCCCGTCCGCTCCACGCATCGACCCGGTATTGCAGTGCTTCTGGGAATGGTGCACCTCTACTGCCCCCTGTTGTCGAAAGGCAGAACTGACTGACTGACTGACTGACTGACTGACTGAGTGAGTGAGTGAGTGAGTGAGTGAGTGACTAATAGACTGAGTGCTGTGAGGGGGGGGGCCCTGTCTGTGCGTGGCCCCCGTTTCCCGCCGTTTTTCTTTTTTTTTTTTTTTTTTTTTTTTTTTTAAAGGAAGGTGACACACTGTTTGTGCGGTGGACAGCTGCGCTGAGGTAAGGCATGATGTCATCTTTGCCTTTTGAATTTCCCCTCATGTTTGTTAAAATGATTGCTGTCTTTTGAGAGGACAGGAGGACAGGGAGGAGTCGGGGCCCCGAGGACGGCGGCTGCGACGCCCCTGGGCATTCTACTCCGAGCGGGGGCGTCACGCAGGCCCGGCTAACGGCGGCGGGCTTGGCGGCGGCCCCATATCGACGGGTCTCTCTTCATCCCGTATAAATCTTTCGCCTTTTACTAAAGATTTCCGTGGAGAGGGATAGCGATGAGTTCATGGTATTTTTGGAGGCTCTGCCCAAGCAGAGCTGCACTGCTGCTGTCAAAGGAAGACTGGGCCCGGCTTAGCGGCTGGCGTTAGGTGCCCGGTGGCGCGGCTGTGGTCTCCCTGGATCACGCGTGGACTCGCCGGGCGACACCTGCCAGAGGGGCTGGTGAGGGCTGAGCCGCGCCAGCTCCGTCGGCATCCCGCATGCCGGCGCCCGGCGGGGCGCAATTTGTGGGTATCGCTTCTCGGCCTTTTGGCTAAGATCAAGTGTAGTATCTGTTCTTATCAGTTTAATATCTGATACGTCCCCCATGGAGGGGACCACATATTAAACGGATTTTTGGAACAGGGAGCCGGAAGTGGGGCTTGCCCCGTCCGCTCCACGCATCGACCCGGTATTGCAGTGCTTCCGGGAATGGTGCACCTCTACTGCCCCCTGTTGTCGAAAGGCAGAACTGACTGACTGACTGACTGACTGACTGACTGACTGACTGACTGAGTGAGTGAGTGAGTGAGTGAGTGAGTGACTAATAGACTGAGTGCTGTGAGGGGGGGGGCCCTGTCTGTGCGTGGCCCCCGTTTCCCGCCGTTTTTCTTTTTTTTTTTTTTTTTTTTTTTTTTTTAAAGGAAGGTGACACACTGTTTGTGCGGTGGACAGCTGCGCTGAGGTAAGGCATGATGTCATCTTTGCCTTTTGAATTTCCCCTCATGTTTGTTAAAATGATTGCTGTCTTTTGAGAGGACAGGAGGACAGGGAGGAGTCGGGGCCCCGAGGACGGCGGCTGCGACGCCCCTGGGCATTCTACTCCGAGCGGGGGCGTCACGCAGGCCCGGCTAACGGCGGCGGGCTTGGCGGCGGCCCCATATCGACTCGGGTCTCTCTTCATCCCGTATAAATCTTTCGCCTTTTACTAAAGATTTCCGTGGAGAGGGATAGCGATGAGTTCATGGTATTTTTGGAGGCTCTGCCCAAGCAGAGCTGCACTGCTGCTGTCAAAGGAAGACTGGGCCCGGCTTAGCGGCTGGCGTTAGGTGCCCGGTGGCGCGGCTGTGGTCTCCCTGGATCACGCGTGGACTCGCCGGGCGACACCTGCCAGAGGGGCTGGTGAGGGCTGAGCCGCGCCAGCTCCGTCGGCATCCCGCATGCCGGCGCCCGGCGGGGCGCAATTTGTGGGTATCGCTTCTCGGCCTTTTGGCTAAGATCAAGTGTAGTATCTGTTCTTATCAGTTTAATATCTGATACGTCCCCCATGGAGGGGACCACATATTAAACGGATTTTTGGAACAGGGAGCCGGAAGTGGGGCTTGCCCCGTCCGCTCCACGCATCGACCCGGTATTGCAGTGCTTCCGGGAATGGTGCACCTCTACTGCCCCCTGTTGTCGAAAGGCAGAACTGACTGACTGACTGACTGACTGACTGACTGACTGACTGACTGACTGAGTGAGTGAGTGAGTGAGTGACTAATAGACTGAGTGCTGTGAGGGGGGGGGCCCTGTCTGTGCGTGGCCCCCGTTTCCCGCCGTTTTTCTTTTTTTTTTTTTTTTTTTTTTTTTTTTAAAGGAAGGTGACACACTGTTTGTGCGGTGGACAGCTGCGCTGAGGTAAGGCATGATGTCATCTTTGCCTTTTGAATTTCCCCTCATGTTTGTTAAAATGATTGCTGTCTTTTGAGAGGACAGGAGGACAGGGAGGAGTCGGGGCCCCGAGGACGGCGGCTGCGACGCCCCTGGGCATTCTACTCCGAGCGGGGGCGTCACGCAGGCCCGGCTAACGGCGGCGGGCTTGGCGGCGGCCCCATATCGACTCGGGTCTCTCTTCATCCCGTATAAATCTTTCGCCTTTTACTAAAGATTTCCGTGGAGAGGGATAGCGATGAGTTCATGGTATTTTTGGAGGCTCTGCCCAAGCAGAGCTGCACTGCTGCTGTCAAAGGAAGACTGGGCCCGGCTTAGCGGCTGGCGTTAGGTGCCCGGTGGCGCGGCTGTGGTCTCCCTGGATCACGCGTGGACTCGCCGGGCGACACCTGCCAGAGGGGCTGGTGAGGGCTGAGCCGCGCCAGCTCCGTCGGCATCCCGCATGCCGGCGCCCGGCGGGGCGCAATTTGTGGGTATCGCTTCTCGGCCTTTTGGCTAAGATCAAGTGTAGTATCTGTTCTTATCAGTTTAATATCTGATACGTCCCCCATGGAGGGGACCACATATTAAACGGATTTTTGGAACAGGGAGCCGGAAGTGGGGCTTGCCCCGTCCGCTCCACGCATCGACCCGGTATTGCAGTGCTTCCGGGAATGGTGCACCTCTACTGCCCCCTGTTGTCGAAAGGCAGAACTGACTGACTGACTGACTGACTGACTGACTGACTGACTGAGTGAGTGAGTGAGTGAGTGAGTGAGGTGACTAATAGACTGAGTGCTGTGAGGGGGGGGGCCCTGTCTGTGCGTGGCCCCCGTTTCCCGCCGTTTTTCTTTTTTTTTTTTTTTTTTTTTTTTTTTTAAAGGAAGGTGACACACTGTTTGTGCGGTGGACAGCTGCGCTGAGGTAAGGCATGATGTCATCTTTGCCTTTTGAATTTCCCCTCATGTTTGTTAAAATGATTGCTGTCTTTTGAGAGGACAGGAGGACAGGGAGGAGTCGGGGCCCCGAGGACGGCGGCTGCGACGCCCCTGGGCATTCTACTCCGAGCGGGGGCGTCACGCAGGCCCGGCTAACGGCGGCGGGCTTGGCGGCGGCCCCATATCGACTCGGGTCTCTCTTCATCCCGTATAAATCTTTCGCCTTTTACTAAAGATTTCCGTGGAGAGGGATAGCGATGAGTTCATGGTATTTTTGGAGGCTCTGCCCAAGCAGAGCTGCACTGCTGCTGTCAAAGGAAGACTGGGCCCGGCTTAGCGGCTGGCGTTAGGTGCCCGGTGGCGCGGCTGTGGTCTCCCTGGATCACGCGTGGACTCGCCGGGCGACACCTGCCAGAGGGGCTGGTGAGGGCTGAGCCGCGCCAGCTCCGTCGGCATCCCGCATGCCGGCGCCCGGCGGGGCGCAATTTGTGGGTATCGCTTCTCGGCCTTTTGGCTAAGATCAAGTGTAGTATCTGTTCTTATCAGTTTAATATCTGATACGTCCCCCATGGAGGGGACCACATATTAAACGGATTTTTGGAACAGGGAGCCGGAAGTGGGGCTTGCCCCGTCCGCTCCACGCATCGACCCGGTATTGCAGTGCTTCCGGGAATGGTGCACCTCTACTGCCCCCTGTTGTCGAAAGGCAGAACTGACTGACTGACTGACTGACTGACTGACTGACTGACTGACTGACTGAGTGAGTGAGTGAGTGAGTGAGTGAGTGACTAATAGACTGAGTGCTGTGAGGGGGGGGGCCCTGTCTGTGCGTGGCCCCCGTTTCCCGCCGTTTTTCTTTTTTTTTTTTTTTTTTTTTTTTTTTTAAAGGAAGGTGACACACTGTTTGTGCGGTGGACAGCTGCGCTGAGGTAAGGCATGATGTCATCTTTGCCTTTTGAATTTCCCCTCATGTTTGTTAAAATGATTGCTGTCTTTTGAGAGGACAGGAGGACAGGGAGGAGTCGGGGCCCCGAGGACGGCGGCTGCGACGCCCCTGGGCATTCTACTCCGAGCGGGGGCGTCACGCAGGCCCGGCTAACGGCGGCGGGCTTGGCGGCGGCCCCATATCGACTCGGGTCTCTCTTCATCCCGTATAAATCTTTCGCCTTTTACTAAAGATTTCCGTGGAGAGGGATAGCGATGAGTTCATGGTATTTTTGGAGGCTCTGCCCAAGCAGAGCTGCACTGCTGCTGTCAAAGGAAGACTGGGCCCGGCTTAGCGGCTGGCGTTAGGTGCCCGGTGGCGCGGCTGTGGTCTCCCTGGATCACGCGTGGACTCGCCGGGCGACACCTGCCAGAGGGGCTGGTGAGGGCTGAGCCGCGCCAGCTCCGTCGGCATCCCGCATGCCGGCGCCCGGCGGGGCGCAATTTGTGGGTATCGCTTCTCGGCCTTTTGGCTAAGATCAAGTGTAGTATCTGTTCTTATCAGTTTAATATCTGATACGTCCCCCATGGAGGGGACCACATATTAAACGGATTTTTGGAACAGGGAGCCGGAAGTGGGGCTTGCCCCGTCCGCTCCACGCATCGACCCGGTATTGCAGTGCTTCCGGGAATGGTGCACCTCTACTGCCCCCTGTTGTCGAAAGGCAGAACTGACTGACTGACTGACTGACTGACTGACTGACTGACTGACTGACTGAGTGAGTGAGTGAGTGAGTGACTAATAGACTGAGTGCTGTGAGGGGGGGGGCCCTGTCTGTGCGTGGCCCCCGTTTCCCGCCGTTTTTCTTTTTTTTTTTTTTTTTTTTTTTTTTTTAAAGGAAGGTGACACACTGTTTGTGCGGTGGACAGCTGCGCTGAGGTAAGGCATGATGTCATCTTTGCCTTTTGAATTTCCCCTCATGTTTGTTAAAATGATTGCTGTCTTTTGAGAGGACAGGAGGACAGGGAGGAGTCGGGGCCCCGAGGACGGCGGCTGCGACGCCCCTGGGCATTCTACTCCGAGCGGGGGCGTCACGCAGGCCCGGCTAACGGCGGCGGGCTTGGCGGCGGCCCCATATCGACTCGGGTCTCTCTTCATCCCGTATAAATCTTTCGCCTTTTACTAAAGATTTCCGTGGAGAGGGATAGCGATGAGTTCATGGTATTTTTGGAGGCTCTGCCCAAGCAGAGCTGCACTGCTGCTGTCAAAGGAAGACTGGGCCCGGCTTAGCGGCTGGCGTTAGGTGCCCGGTGGCGCGGCTGTGGTCTCCCTGGATCACGCGTGGACTCGCCGGGCGACACCTGCCAGAGGGGCTGGTGAGGGCTGAGCCGCGCCAGCTCCGTCGGCATCCCGCATGCCGGCGCCCGGCGGGGCGCAATTTGTGGGTATCGCTTCTCGGCCTTTTGGCTAAGATCAAGTGTAGTATCTGTTCTTATCAGTTTAATATCTGATACGTCCCCCATGGAGGGGACCACATATTAAACGGATTTTTGGAACAGGGAGCCGGAAGTGGGGCTTGCCCCGTCCGCTCCACGCATCGACCCGGTATTGCAGTGCTTCCGGGAATGGTGCACCTCTACTGCCCCCTGTTGTCGAAAGGCAGAACTGACTGACTGACTGACTGACTGACTGACTGACTGACTGACTGACTGACTGAGTGAGTGAGTGAGTGAGTGACTAATAGACTGAGTGCTGTGAGGGGGGGGGCCCTGTCTGTGCGTGGCCCCCGTTTCCCGCCGTTTTTCTTTTTTTTTTTTTTTTTTTTTTTTTTTAAAGGAAGGTGACACACTGTTTGTGCGGTGGACAGCTGCGCTGAGGTAAGGCATGATGTCATCTTTGCCTTTTGAATTTCCCCTCATGTTTGTTAAAATGATTGCTGTCTTTTGAGAGGACAGGAGGACAGGGAGGAGTCGGGGCCCCGAGGACGGCGGCTGCGACGCCCCTGGGCATTCTACTCCGAGCGGGGGCGTCACGCAGGCCCGGCTAACGGCGGCGGGCTTGGCGGCGGCCCCATATCGACTCGGGTCTCTCTTCATCCCGTATAAATCTTTCGCCTTTTACTAAAGATTTCCGTGGAGAGGGATAGCGATGAGTTCATGGTATTTTTGGAGGCTCTGCCCAAGCAGAGCTGCACTGCTGCTGTCAAAGGAAGACTGGGCCCGGCTTAGCGGCTGGCGTTAGGTGTGGCGTTAGGTGCCCGGTGGCGCGGCTGTGGTCTCCCTGGATCACGCGTGGACTCGCCGGGCGACACCTGCCAGAGGGGCTGGTGAGGGCTGAGCCGCGCCAGCTCCGTCGGCATCCCGCATGCCGGCGCCCGGCGGGGCGCAATTTGTGGGTATCGCTTCTCGGCCTTTTGGCTAAGATCAAGTGTAGTATCTGTTCTTATCAGTTTAATATCTGATACGTCCCCCATGGAGGGGACCACATATTAAACGGATTTTTGGAACAGGGAGCCGGAAGTGGGGCTTGCCCCGTCCGCTCCACGCATCGACCCGGTATTGCAGTGCTTCCGGGAATGGTGCACCTCTACTGCCCCCTGTTGTCGAAAGGCAGAACTGACTGACTGACTGACTGACTGACTGACTGACTGACTGACTGACTGAGTGAGTGAGTGAGTGAGTGAGTGAGTGACTAATAGACTGAGTGCTGTGAGGGGGGGGGCCCTGTCTGTGCGTGGCCCCCGTTTCCCGCCGTTTTTCTTTTTTTTTTTTTTTTTTTTTTTTTTTTAAAGGAAGGTGACACACTGTTTGTGCGGTGGACAGCTGCGCTGAGGTAAGGCATGATGTCATCTTTGCCTTTTGAATTTCCCCTCATGTTTGTTAAAATGATTGCTGTCTTTTGAGAGGACAGGAGGACAGGGAGGAGTCGGGGCCCCGAGGACGGCGGCTGCGACGCCCCTGGGCATTCTACTCCGAGCGGGGGCGTCACGCAGGCCCGGCTAACGGCGGCGGGCTTGGCGGCGGCCCCATATCGACTCGGGTCTCTCTTCATCCCGTATAAATCTTTCGCCTTTTACTAAAGATTTCCGTGGAGAGGGATAGCGATGAGTTCATGGTATTTTTGGAGGCTCTGCCCAAGCAGAGCTGCACTGCTGCTGTCAAAGGAAGACTGGGCCCGGCTTAGCGGCTGGCGTTAGGTGCCCGGTGGCGCGGCTGTGGTCTCCCTGGATCACGCGTGGACTCGCCGGGCGACACCTGCCAGAGGGGCTGGTGAGGGCTGAGCCGCGCCAGCTCCGTCGGCATCCCGCATGCCGGCGCCCGGCGGGGCGCAATTTGTGGGTATCGCTTCTCGGCCTTTTGGCTAAGATCAAGTGTAGTATCTGTTCTTATCAGTTTAATATCTGATACGTCCCCCATGGAGGGGACCACATATTAAACGGATTTTTGGAACAGGGAGCCGGAAGTGGGGCTTGCCCCGTCCGCTCCACGCATCGACCCGGTATTGCAGTGCTTCCGGGAATGGTGCACCTCTACTGCCCCCTGTTGTCGAAAGGCAGAACTGACTGACTGACTGCCTGACTGACTGAACTGACTGACTGAGTGAGTGAGTGAGTGAGTGAGTGAGTGACTAATAGACTGAGTGCTGTGAGGGGGGGGGCCCTGTCTGTGCGTGGCCCCCGTTTCCCGCCGTTTTTCTTTTTTTTTTTTTTTTTTTTTTTTTTTTAAAGGAAGGTGACACACTGTTTGTGCGGTGGACAGCTGCGCTGAGGTAAGGCATGATGTCATCTTTGCCTTTTGAATTTCCCCTCATGTTTGTTAAAATGATTGCTGTCTTTTGAGAGGACAGGAGGACAGGGAGGAGTCGGGGCCCCGAGGACGGCGGCTGCGACGCCCCTGGGCATTCTACTCCGAGCGGGGGCGTCACGCAGGCCCGGCTAACGGCGGCGGGCTTGGCGGCGGCCCCATATCGACTCGGGTCTCTCTTCATCCCGTATAAATCTTTCGCCTTTTACTAAAGATTTCCGTGGAGAGGGATAGCGATGAGTTCATGGTATTTTTGGAGGCTCTGCCCAAGCAGAGCTGCACTGCTGCTGTCAAAGGAAGACTGGGCCCGGCTTAGCGGCTGGCGTTAGGTGCCCGGTGGCGCGGCTGTGGTCTCCCTGGATCACGCGTGGACTCGCCGGGCGACACCTGCCAGAGGGGCTGGTGAGGGCTGAGCCGCGCCAGCTCCGTCGGCATCCCGCATGCCGGCGCCCGGCGGGGCGCAATTTGTGGGTATCGCTTCTCGGCCTTTTGGCTAAGATCAAGTGTAGTATCTGTTCTTATCAGTTTAATATCTGATACGTCCCCCATGGAGGGGACCACATATTAAACGGATTTTTGGAACAGGGAGCCGGAAGTGGGGCTTGCCCCGTCCGCTCCACGCATCGACCCGGTATTGCAGTGCTTCCGGGAATGGTGCACCTCTACTGCCCCCTGTTGTCGAAAGGCAGAACTGACTGACTGACTGACTGACTGACTGACTGACTGACTGACTGACTGACTGAGTGAGTGAGTGAGTGAGTGAGTGAGTGAGTGACTAATAGACTGAGTGCTGTGAGGGGGGGGGCCCTGTCTGTGCGTGGCCCCCGTTTCCCGCCGTTTTTCTTTTTTTTTTTTTTTTTTTTTTTTTTTTAAAGGAAGGTGACACACTGTTTGTGCGGTGGACAGCTGCGCTGAGGTAAGGCATGATGTCATCTTTGCCTTTTGAATTTCCCCTCATGTTTGTTAAAATGATTGCTGTCTTTTGAGAGGACAGGAGGACAGGGAGGAGTCGGGGCCCCGAGGACGGCGGCTGCGACGCCCCTGGGCATTCTACTCCGAGCGGGGGCGTCACGCAGGCCCGGCTAACGGCGGCGGGCTTGGCGGCGGCCCCATATCGACTCGGGTCTCTCTTCATCCCGTATAAATCTTTCGCCTTTTACTAAAGATTTCCGTGGAGAGGGATAGCGATGAGTTCATGGTATTTTTGGAGGCTCTGCCCAAGCAGAGCTGCACTGCTGCTGTCAAAGGAAGACTGGGCCCGGCTTAGCGGCTGGCGTTAGGTGCCCGGTGGCGCGGCTGTGGTCTCCCTGGATCACGCGTGGACTCGCCGGGCGACACCTGCCAGAGGGGCTGGTGAGGGCTGAGCCGCGCCAGCTCCGTCGGCATCCCGCATGCCGGCGCCCGGCGGGGCGCAATTTGTGGGTATCGCTTCTCGGCCTTTTGGCTAAGATCAAGTGTAGTATCTGTTCTTATCAGTTTAATATCTGATACGTCCCCCATGGAGGGGACCACATATTAAACGGATTTTTGGAACAGGGAGCCGGAAGTGGGGCTTGCCCCGTCCGCTCCACGCATCGACCCGGTATTGCAGTGCTTCTGGGAATGGTGCACCTCTACTGCCCCCTGTTGTCGAAAGGCAGAACTGACTGACTGACTGACTGACTGACTGACTGACTGACTGACTGACTGACTGACTGAGTGAGTGAGTGAGTGAGTGAGTGAGTGACTAATAGACTGAGTGCTGTGAGGGGGGGGGCCCTGTCTGTGCGTGGCCCCCGTTTCCCGCCGTTTTTCTTTTTTTTTTTTTTTTTTTTTTTTTTTTAAAGGAAGGTGACACACTGTTTGTGCGGTGGACAGCTGCGCTGAGGTAAGGCATGATGTCATCTTTGCCTTTTGAATTTCCCCTCATGTTTGTTAAAATGATTGCTGTCTTTTGAGAGGACAGGAGGACAGGGAGGAGTCGGGGCCCCGAGGACGGCGGCTGCGACGCCCCTGGGCATTCTACTCCGAGCGGGGGCGTCACGCAGGCCCGGCTAACGGCGGCGGGCTTGGCGGCGGCCCCATATCGACTCGGGTCTCTCTTCATCCCGTATAAATCTTTCGCCTTTTACTAAAGATTTCCGTGGAGAGGGATAGCGATGAGTTCATGGTATTTTTGGAGGCTCTGCCCAAGCAGAGCTGCACTGCTGCTGTCAAAGGAAGACTGGGCCCGGCTTAGCGGCTGGCGTTAGGTGCCCGGTGGCGCGGCTGTGGTCTCCCTGGATCACGCGTGGACTCGCCGGGCGACACCTGCCAGAGGGGCTGGTGAGGGCTGAGCCGCGCCAGCTCCGTCGGCATCCCGCATGCCGGCGCCCGGCGGGGCGCAATTTGTGGGTATCGCTTCTCGGCCTTTTGGCTAAGATCAAGTGTAGTATCTGTTCTTATCAGTTTAATATCTGATACGTCCCCCATGGAGGGGACCACATATTAAACGGATTTTTGGAACAGGGAGCCGGAAGTGGGGCTTGCCCCGTCCGCTCCACGCATCGACCCGGTATTGCAGTGCTTCCGGGAATGGTGCACCTCTACTGCCCCCTGTTGTCGAAAGGCAGAACTGACTGACTGGACTGACTGACTGACTGAGTGAGTGAGTGAGTGAGTGAGTGAGTGACTAATAGACTGAGTGCTGTGAGGGGGGGGGCCCTGTCTGTGCGTGGCCCCCGTTTCCCGCCGTTTTTTTTTTTTTTTTTTTTTTTTTTTTTTTTTAAAGGAAGGTGACACACTGTTTGTTGCGGTGGACAGCTGCGCTGAGGTAAGGCATGATGTTCATCTTTGCCTTTTGAATTTCCCCTCATGTTTGTTAAATGATTGCTGTCTTTTGAGAGGACAGGAGGACAGGGAGGAGTCGGGGCCCCGAGGACGGCGGCTGCGACGCCCCTGGGCATTCTACTCCGAGCGGGGGCGTCACGCAGGCCCGGCTAACGGCGGCGGGCTTGGCGGCGGCCCATATCGACTCGGGTCTCTCTTCATCCCGTATAAATCTTTCGCCTTTTACTAAAGATTTCCGTGGAGAGGGATAGCGATGAGTTCATGGTATTTTGGAGGCTCTGCCCAAGCAGAGCTGCACTGCTGCTGTCAAAGGAAGACTGGGCCCGGCTTAGCGGCTGGCGTTAGGTGCCCGGTGGCGCGGCTGTGGTCTCCTGGATCACGCGTGACTCGCCGGGCGACACCTGCCAGAGGGGCTGGTGAGGGCTGAGCCGCGCCCGCTCCGTCGGCATCCCGCATGCCGGCGCCCGGCGGGGCGCAATTTGTGGGTATCGCTTCTCGGCCTTTTGGCTAAGATCAAGTGTAGTATCTGTTCTTATCAGTTTAATATCTGATACGTCCCCCATGGAGGGGACCACATATTAAACGGATTTTGGAACAGGGAGCCGGAAGTGGGGCTTGCCCCGTCCGCTCCACGCATCGACCCGGTATTGCAGTGCTTCCGGGAATGGTGCACCTCTACTGCCCCCTGTTGTCGAAAGGCAGAACTGACTGACTGACTGACTGACTGACTGACTGACTGACTGACTGACTGGGGAGTGAGTGAGTGAGTGAGTGAGTGACTAATAGACTGAGTGCTGTGAGGGGGGGGGCCCTGTCTGTGCGTGGCCCCCGTTTCCCGCGTTTTTCTTTTTTTTTTTTTTTTTTTTTTTTTTTAAAGGAAGGTGACACACTGTTTGTGCGGTGGACAGCTGCGCTGAGGTAAGGCATGATGTCATGCTTTGCCTTTTGAATTTCCCCTCATGTTTGTTAAAATGATTGCTGTCTTTTTGAGAGGACAGGAGGACAGGGAGGAGTCGGGGCCCGAGGACGGCGGCTGCGACGCCCCTGGGCATTCTACTCCCGAGCGGGGGCGTCACGCAGGCCCGGCTAACGGCGGCGGGCTTGGCGGCGGCCCCATATCGACTCGGGTCTCTCTTCATCCCGTATAAATCTTTTCGCCTTTTATCTAAAGATTTCCGTGGAGAGGGATAGCGATGAGTTCATGGTATTTTGGAGGCTCTGGCCCAAGCAGAGCTGCACTGCTGCTGTCAAGGAAGACTGGGCCCGGCTTAGCGGCTGGCGTTAGGTGCCCGGTGGCGCGGCTGTGGTCTCCCTGGATCACGCGTGGACTCGCCGGGCGACACCTGCCAGAGGGGCTGGTGAGGGCTGAGCCGCGCCAGCTCCGTCGGCATCCCGCATGCCGGCGCCCGGCGGGGCGCAATTTGTGGGTATCGCTTCTCGGCCTTTTGGCTAAGATCAAGTGTAGTATCTGTTCTTATCAGTTTAATATCTGATACGTCCCCCATGGAGGGGACCACATATTAAACGGATTTTTGGAACAGGGAGCCGGAAGTGGGGCTTGCCCCGTCCGCTCCACGCATCGACCCGGTATTGCAGTGCTTCCGGGAATGGTGCACCTCTACTGCCCCCTGTTGTCGAAAGGCAGAACTGCTGACTGACTGACTGACTGACTGACTGAACTGACTGACTGACGAGTGAGTGAGTGAGTGAGTGAGTGAGTGAGTGACTAATAGACTGAGTGCTGTGAGGGGGGGCCCTGTCTGTGCGTGGCCCCCGTTTCCCGCCGTTTTTCTTTTTTTTTTTTTTTTTTTTTTTTTTTTAAAGGAAGGTGACACACTGTTTGTGCGGTGGACAGCTGCGCTGAGGTAAGGCATGATGTCATCTTTGCCTTTTGAATTTCCCTCATGTTTGTTAAAATGATTGCTGTCTTTTGAGAGGACAGGAGGACAGGGAGGAGTCGGGGCCCCGAGGACGGCGGCTGCGACGCCCCTGGGCATTCTACTCCGAGCGGGGGCGTCACGCAGGCCCGGCTAACGGCGGCGGGCTTGGCGGCGGCCCCATATCGACTCGGGTCTCTCTTCATCCCGTATAAATCTTTCGCCTTTTACTAAAGATTTCCGTGGAGAGGGATAGCGATGAGTTCATGGTATTTTTGGAGGCTCTGCCCAAGCAGAGCTGCACTGCTGCTGTCAAAGGAAGACTGGGCCCGGCTTAGCGGCTGGCGTTAGGTGCCCGGTGGCGCGGCTGTGGTCTCCCTGGATCACGCGTGGACTCGCCGGGCGACACCTGCCAGAGGGGCTGGTGAGGGCTGAGCCGCGCCAGCTCCGTCGGCATCCCGCATGCCGGCGCCCGGCGGGGCGCAATTTGTGGGTATCGCTTCTCGGCCTTTTGGCTAAGATCAAGTGTAGTATCTGTTCTTATCAGTTTAATATCTGATACGTCCCCCATGGAGGGGACCACATATTAAACGGATTTTTGGAACAGGGAGCCGGAAGTGGGGCTTGCCCCGTCCGCTCCACGCATCGACCCGGTATTGCAGTGCTTCTGGGAATGGTGCACCTCTACTGCCCCCTGTTGTCGAAAGGCAGAACTGACTGACTGACTGACTGACTGACTGACTGACTGACTGACTGACTGACTGACTGAGTGAGTGAGTGAGTGAGTGAGTGAGTGACTAATAGACTGAGTGCTGTGAGGGGGGGGGCCCTGTCTGTGCGTGGCCCCCGTTTCCCGCCGTTTTTCTTTTTTTTTTTTTTTTTTTTTTTTTTTTAAAGGAAGGTGACACACTGTTTGTGCGGTGGACAGCTGCGCTGAGGTAAGGCATGATGTCATCTTTGCCTTTTGAATTTCCCCTCATGTTTGTTAAAATGATTGCTGTCTTTTGAGAGGACAGGAGGACAGGGAGGAGTCGGGGCCCCGAGGACGGCGGCTGCGACGCCCCTGGGCATTCTACTCCGAGCGGGGGCGTCACGCAGGCCCGGCTAACGGCGGCGGGCTTGGCGGCGGCCCCATATCGACTCGGGTCTCTCTTCATCCCGTATAAATCTTTCGCCTTTTACTAAAGATTTCCGTGGAGAGGGATAGCGATGAGTTCATGGTATTTTTGGAGGCTCTGCCCAAGCAGAGCTGCACTGCTGCTGTCAAAGGAAGACTGGGCCCGGCTTAGCGGCTGGCGTTAGGTGCCCGGTGGCGCGGCTGTGGTCTCCCTGGATCACGCGTGGACTCGCCGGGCGACACCTGCCAGAGGGGCTGGTGAGGGCTGAGCCGCGCCAGCTCCGTCGGCATCCCGCATGCCGGCGCCCGGCGGGGCGCAATTTGTGGGTATCGCTTCTCGGCCTTTTGGCTAAGATCAAGTGTAGTATCTGTTCTTATCAGTTTAATATCTGATACGTCCCCCATGGAGGGGACCACATATTAAACGGATTTTTGGAACAGGGAGCCGGAAGTGGGGCTTGCCCCGTCCGCTCCACGCATCGACCCGGTATTGCAGTGCTTCCGGGAATGGTGCACCTCTACTGCCCCCTGTTGTCGAAAGGCAGAACTGACTGACTGACTGACTGACTGACTGACTGACTGAGTGAGTGAGTGAGTGAGTGAGTGAGTGACTAATAGACTGAGTGCTGTGAGGGGGGGGGCCCTGTCTGTGCGTGGCCCCCGTTTCCCGCCGTTTTTCTTTTTTTTTTTTTTTTTTTTTTTTTTTTAAAGGAAGGTGACACACTGTTTGTGCGGTGGACAGCTGCGCTGAGGTAAGGCATGATGTCATCTTTGCCTTTTGAATTTCCCCTCATGTTTGTTAAAATGATTGCTGTCTTTTGAGAGGACAGGAGGACAGGGAGGAGTCGGGGCCCCGAGGACGGCGGCTGCGACGCCCCTGGGCATTCTACTCCGAGCGGGGGCGTCACGCAGGCCCGGCTAACGGCGGCGGGCTTGGCGGCGGCCCCATATCGACTCGGGTCTCTCTTCATCCCGTATAAATCTTTCGCCTTTTACTAAAGATTTCCGTGGAGAGGGATAGCGATGAGTTCATGGTATTTTTGGAGGCTCTGCCCAAGCAGAGCTGCACTGCTGCTGTCAAAGGAAGACTGGGCCCGGCTTAGCGGCTGGCGTTAGGTGCCCGGTGGCGCGGCTGTGGTCTCCCTGGATCACGCGTGGACTCGCCGGGCGACACCTGCCAGAGGGGCTGGTGAGGGCTGAGCCGCGCCAGCTCCGTCGGCATCCCGCATGCCGGCGCCCGGCGGGGCGCAATTTGTGGGTATCGCTTCTCGGCCTTTTGGCTAAGATCAAGTGTAGTATCTGTTCTTATCAGTTTAATATCTGATACGTCCCCCATGGAGGGGACCACATATTAAACGGATTTTTGGAACAGGGAGCCGGAAGTGGGGCTTGCCCCGTCCGCTCCACGCATCGACCCGGTATTGCAGTGCTTCCGGGAATGGTGCACCTCTACTGCCCCCTGTTGTCGAAAGGCAGAACTGACTGACTGACTGACTGACTGACTGACTGACTGACTGACTGACTGAGTGAGTGAGTGAGTGAGTGAGTGAGTGACTAATAGACTGAGTGCTGTGAGGGGGGGGGCCCTGTCTGTGCGTGGCCCCCGTTTCCCGCCGTTTTTCTTTTTTTTTTTTTTTTTTTTTTTTTTTTAAAGGAAGGTGACACACTGTTTGTGCGGTGGACAGCTGCGCTGAGGTAAGGCATGATGTCATCTTTGCCTTTTGAATTTCCCCTCATGTTTGTTAAAATGATTGCTGTCTTTTGAGAGGACAGGAGGACAGGGAGGAGTCGGGGCCCCGAGGACGGCGGCTGCGACGCCCCTGGGCATTCTACTCCGAGCGGGGGCGTCACGCAGGCCCGGCTAACGGCGGCGGGCTTGGCGGCGGCCCCATATCGACTCGGGTCTCTCTTCATCCCGTATAAATCTTTCGCCTTTTACTAAAGATTTCCGTGGAGAGGGATAGCGATGAGTTCATGGTATTTTTGGAGGCTCTGCCCAAGCAGAGCTGCACTGCTGCTGTCAAAGGAAGACTGGGCCCGGCTTAGCGGCTGGCGTTAGGTGCCCGGTGGCGCGGCTGTGGTCTCCCTGGATCACGCGTGGACTCGCCGGGCGACACCTGCCAGAGGGGCTGGTGAGGGCTGAGCCGCGCCAGCTCCGTCGGCATCCCGCATGCCGGCGCCCGGCGGGGCGCAATTTGTGGGTATCGCTTCTCGGCCTTTTGGCTAAGATCAAGTGTAGTATCTGTTCTTATCAGTTTAATATCTGATACGTCCCCCATGGAGGGGACCACATATTAAACGGATTTTTGGAACAGGGAGCCGGAAGTGGGGCTTGCCCCGTCCGCTCCACGCATCGACCCGGTATTGCAGTGCTTCCGGGAATGGTGCACCTCTACTGCCCCCTGTTGTCGAAAGGCAGAACTGACTGACTGACTGACTGACTGACTGACTGACTGACTGAGTGAGTGAGTGAGTGAGTGAGTGAGTGACTAATAGACTGAGTGCTGTGAGGGGGGGGGCCCTGTCTGTGCGTGGCCCCCGTTTCCCGCCGTTTTTCTTTTTTTTTTTTTTTTTTTTTTTTTTTTAAAGGAAGGTGACACACTGTTTGTGCGGTGGACAGCTGCGCTGAGGTAAGGCATGATGTCATCTTTGCCTTTTGAATTTCCCCTCATGTTTGTTAAAATGATTGCTGTCTTTTGAGAGGACAGGAGGACAGGGAGGAGTCGGGGCCCCGAGGACGGCGGCTGCGACGCCCCTGGGCATTCTACTCCGAGCGGGGGCGTCACGCAGGCCCGGCTAACGGCGGCGGGCTTGGCGGCGGCCCCATATCGACTCGGGTCTCTCTTCATCCCGTATAAATCTTTCGCCTTTTACTAAAGATTTCCGTGGAGAGGGATAGCGATGAGTTCATGGTATTTTTGGAGGCTCTGCCCAAGCAGAGCTGCACTGCTGCTGTCAAAGGAAGACTGGGCCCGGCTTAGCGGCTGGCGTTAGGTGCCCGGTGGCGCGGCTGTGGTCTCCCTGGATCACGCGTGGACTCGCCGGGCGACACCTGCCAGAGGGGCTGGTGAGGGCTGAGCCGCGCCAGCTCCGTCGGCATCCCGCATGCCGGCGCCCGGCGGGGCGCAATTTGTGGGTATCGCTTCTCGGCCTTTTGGCTAAGATCAAGTGTAGTATCTGTTCTTATCAGTTTAATATCTGATACGTCCCCCATGGAGGGGACCACATATTAAACGGATTTTTGGAACAGGGAGCCGGAAGTGGGGCTTGCCCCGTCCGCTCCACGCATCGACCCGGTATTGCAGTGCTTCCGGGAATGGTGCACCTCTACTGCCCCCTGTTGTCGAAAGGCAGAACTGACTGACTGACTGACTGACTGACTGACTGACTGACTGACTGACTGACTGAGTGAGTGAGTGAGTGAGTGAGTGAGTGAGTGACTAATAGACTGAGTGCTGTGAGGGGGGGGGCCCTGTCTGTGCGTGGCCCCCGTTTCCCGCCGTTTTTCTTTTTTTTTTTTTTTTTTTTTTTTTTTTTAAAGGAAGGTGACACACTGTTTGTGCGGTGGACAGCTGCGCTGAGGTAAGGCATGATGTCATCTTTGCCTTTTGAATTTCCCCTCATGTTTGTTAAAATGATTGCTGTCTTTTGAGAGGACAGGAGGACAGGGAGGAGTCGGGGCCCCGAGGACGGCGGCTGCGACGCCCCTGGGCATTCTACTCCGAGCGGGGGCGTCACGCAGGCCCGGCTAACGGCGGCGGGCTTGGCGGCGGCCCCATATCGACTCGGGTCTCTCTTCATCCCGTATAAATCTTTCGCCTTTTACTAAAGATTTCCGTGGAGAGGGATAGCGATGAGTTCATGGTATTTTTGGAGGCTCTGCCCAAGCAGAGCTGCACTGCTGCTGTCAAAGGAAGACTGGGCCCGGCTTAGCGGCTGGCGTTAGGTGCCCGGTGGCGCGGCTGTGGTCTCCCTGGATCACGCGTGGACTCGCCGGGCGACACCTGCCAGAGGGGCTGGTGAGGGCTGAGCCGCGCCAGCTCCGTCGGCATCCCGCATGCCGGCGCCCGGCGGGGCGCAATTTGTGGGTATCGCTTCTCGGCCTTTTGGCTAAGATCAAGTGTAGTATCTGTTCTTATCAGTTTAATATCTGATACGTCCCCCATGGAGGGGACCACATATTAAACGGATTTTTGGAACAGGGAGCCGGAAGTGGGGCTTGCCCCGTCCGCTCCACGCATCGACCCGGTATTGCAGTGCTTCCGGGAATGGTGCACCTCTACTGCCCCCTGTTGTCGAAAGGCAGAACTGACTGACTGACTGACTGACTGACTGACTGACTGACTGACTGACTGACTGACTGAGTGAGTGAGTGAGTGAGTGAGTGAGTGAGTGACTAATAGACTGAGTGCTGTGAGGGGGGGGGCCCTGTCTGTGCGTGGCCCCCGTTTCCCGCCGTTTTTCTTTTTTTTTTTTTTTTTTTTTTTTTTTTTAAAGGAAGGTGACACACTGTTTGTGCGGTGGACAGCTGCGCTGAGGTAAGGCATGATGTCATCTTTGCCTTTTGAATTTCCCCTCATGTTTGTTAAAATGATTGCTGTCTTTTGAGAGGACAGGAGGACAGGGAGGAGTCGGGGCCCCGAGGACGGCGGCTGCGACGCCCCTGGGCATTCTACTCCGAGCGGGGGCGTCACGCAGGCCCGGCTAACGGCGGCGGGCTTGGCGGCGGCCCCATATCGACTCGGGTCTCTCTTCATCCCGTATAAATCTTTCGCCTTTTACTAAAGATTTCCGTGGAGAGGGATAGCGATGAGTTCATGGTATTTTTGGAGGCTCTGCCCAAGCAGAGCTGCACTGCTGCTGTCAAAGGAAGACTGGGCCCGGCTTAGCGGCTGGCGTTAGGTGCCCGGTGGCGCGGCTGTGGTCTCCCTGGATCACGCGTGGACTCGCCGGGCGACACCTGCCAGAGGGGCTGGTGAGGGCTGAGCCGCGCCAGCTCCGTCGGCATCCCGCATGCCGGCGCCCGGCGGGGCGCAATTTGTGGGTATCGCTTCTCGGCCTTTTGGCTAAGATCAAGTGTAGTATCTGTTCTTATCAGTTTAATATCTGATACGTCCCCCATGGAGGGGACCACATATTAAACGGATTTTTGGAACAGGGAGCCGGAAGTGGGGCTTGCCCCGTCCGCTCCACGCATCGACCCGGTATTGCAGTGCTTCT
This sequence comes from Paramormyrops kingsleyae, assembly GCF_048594095.1. Lineage (NCBI taxonomy): Eukaryota > Metazoa > Chordata > Actinopteri > Osteoglossiformes > Mormyridae > Paramormyrops > Paramormyrops kingsleyae. The sequence continues at coordinate 741,314 of NW_027325969.1, forward strand.
GGGAATGGTGCACCTCTACTGCCCCCTGTTGTCGAAAGGCAGAACTGACTGACTGACTGACTGACTGACTGACTGAGTGAGTGAGTGAGTGAGTGACTAATAGACTGAGTGCTGTGAGGGGGGGGGCCCTGTCTGTGCGTGGCCCCCGTTTCCCGCCGTTTTTCTTTTTTTTTTTTTTTTTTTTTTTTTTTAAAGGAAGGTGACACACTGTTTGTGCGGTGGACAGCTGCGCTGAGGTAAGGCATGATGTCATCTTTGCCTTTTGAATTTCCCCTCATGTTTGTTAAAATGATTGCTGTCTTTTGAGAGGACAGGAGGACAGGGAGGAGTCGGGGCCCCGAGGACGGCGGCTGCGACGCCCCTGGGCATTCTACTCCGAGCGGGGGCGTCACGCAGGCCCGGCTAACGGCGGCGGGCTTGGCGGCGGCCCCATATCGACTCGGGTCTCTCTTCATCCCGTATAAATCTTTCGCCTTTTACTAAAGATTTCCGTGGAGAGGGATAGCGATGAGTTCATGGTATTTTTGGAGGCTCTGCCCAAGCAGAGCTGCACTGCTGCTGTCAAAGGAAGACTGGGCCCGGCTTAGCGGCTGGCGTTAGGTGCCCGGTGGCGCGGCTGTGGTCTCCCTGGATCACGCGTGGACTCGCCGGGCGACACCTGCCAGAGGGGCTGGTGAGGGCTGAGCCGCGCCAGCTCCGTCGGCATCCCGCATGCCGGCGCCCGGCGGGGCGCAATTTGTGGGTATCGCTTCTCGGCCTTTTGGCTAAGATCAAGTGTAGTATCTGTTCTTATCAGTTTAATATCTGATACGTCCCCCATGGAGGGGACCACATATTAAACGGATTTTTGGAACAGGGAGCCGGAAGTGGGGCTTGCCCCGTCCGCTCCACGCATCGACCCGGTATTGCAGTGCTTCTGGGAATGGTGCACCTCTACTGCCCCCTGTTGTCGAAAGGCAGAACTGACTGACTGACTGACTGACTGACTGACTGAGTGAGTGAGTGAGTGAGTGAGTGAGTGACTAATAGACTGAGTGCTGTGAGGGGGGGGGCCCTGTCTGTGCGTGGCCCCCGTTTCCCGCCGTTTTTCTTTTTTTTTTTTTTTTTTTTTTTTTTTTAAAGGAAGGTGACACACTGTTTGTGCGGTGGACAGCTGCGCTGAGGTAAGGCATGATGTCATCTTTGCCTTTTGAATTTCCCCTCATGTTTGTTAAAATGATTGCTGTCTTTTGAGAGGACAGGAGGACAGGGAGGAGTCGGGGCCCCGAGGACGGCGGCTGCGACGCCCCTGGGCATTCTACTCCGAGCGGGGGCGTCACGCAGGCCCGGCTAACGGCGGCGGGCTTGGCGGCGGCCCCATATCGACTCGGGTCTCTCTTCATCCCGTATAAATCTTTCGCCTTTTACTAAAGATTTCCGTGGAGAGGGATAGCGATGAGTTCATGGTATTTTTGGAGGCTCTGCCCAAGCAGAGCTGCACTGCTGCTGTCAAAGGAAGACTGGGCCCGGCTTAGCGGCTGGCGTTAGGTGCCCGGTGGCGCGGCTGTGGTCTCCCTGGATCACGCGTGGACTCGCCGGGCGACACCTGCCAGAGGGGCTGGTGAGGGCTGAGCCGCGCCAGCTCCGTCGGCATCCCGCATGCCGGCGCCCGGCGGGGCGCAATTTGTGGGTATCGCTTCTCGGCCTTTTGGCTAAGATCAAGTGTAGTATCTGTTCTTATCAGTTTAATATCTGATACGTCCCCCATGGAGGGGACCACATATTAAACGGATTTTTGGAACAGGGAGCCGGAAGTGGGGCTTGCCCCGTCCGCTCCACGCATCGACCCGGTATTGCAGTGCTTCCGGGAATGGTGCACCTCTACTGCCCCCTGTTGTCGAAAGGCAGAACTGACTGACTGACTGACTGACTGACTGACTGACTGACTGACTGACTGAGTGAGTGAGTGAGTGAGTGAGTGAGTGACTAATAGACTGAGTGCTGTGAGGGGGGGGGCCCTGTCTGTGCGTGGCCCCCGTTTCCCGCCGTTTTTCTTTTTTTTTTTTTTTTTTTTTTTTTTTAAAGGAAGGTGACACACTGTTTGTGCGGTGGACAGCTGCGCTGAGGTAAGGCATGATGTCATCTTTGCCTTTTGAATTTCCCCTCATGTTTGTTAAAATGATTGCTGTCTTTTGAGAGGACAGGAGGACAGGGAGGAGTCGGGGCCCCGAGGACGGCGGCTGCGACGCCCCTGGGCATTCTACTCCGAGCGGGGGCGTCACGCAGGCCCGGCTAACGGCGGCGGGCTTGGCGGCGGCCCCATATCGACTCGGGTCTCTCTTCATCCCGTATAAATCTTTCGCCTTTTACTAAAGATTTCCGTGGAGAGGGATAGCGATGAGTTCATGGTATTTTTGGAGGCTCTGCCCAAGCAGAGCTGCACTGCTGCTGTCAAAGGAAGACTGGGCCCGGCTTAGCGGCTGGCGTTAGGTGCCCGGTGGCGCGGCTGTGGTCTCCCTGGATCACGCGTGGACTCGCCGGGCGACACCTGCCAGAGGGGCTGGTGAGGGCTGAGCCGCGCCAGCTCCGTCGGCATCCCGCATGCCGGCGCCCGGCGGGGCGCAATTTGTGGGTATCGCTTCTCGGCCTTTTGGCTAAGATCAAGTGTAGTATCTGTTCTTATCAGTTTAATATCTGATACGTCCCCCATGGAGGGGACCACATATTAAACGGATTTTTGGAACAGGGAGCCGGAAGTGGGGCTTGCCCCGTCCGCTCCACGCATCGACCCGGTATTGCAGTGCTTCCGGGAATGGTGCACCTCTACTGCCCCCTGTTGTCGAAAGGCAGAACTGACTGACTGACTGACTGACTGACTGACTGACTGACTGAGTGAGTGAGTGAGTGAGTGAGTGAGTGACTAATAGACTGAGTGCTGTGAGGGGGGGGGCCCTGTCTGTGCGTGGCCCCCGTTTCCCGCCGTTTTTCTTTTTTTTTTTTTTTTTTTTTTTTTTTAAAGGAAGGTGACACACTGTTTGTGCGGTGGACAGCTGCGCTGAGGTAAGGCATGATGTCATCTTTGCCTTTTGAATTTCCCCTCATGTTTGTTAAAATGATTGCTGTCTTTTGAGAGGACAGGAGGACAGGGAGGAGTCGGGGCCCCGAGGACGGCGGCTGCGACGCCCCTGGGCATTCTACTCCGAGCGGGGGCGTCACGCAGGCCCGGCTAACGGCGGCGGGCTTGGCGGCGGCCCCATATCGACTCGGGTCTCTCTTCATCCCGTATAAATCTTTCGCCTTTTACTAAAGATTTCCGTGGAGAGGGATAGCGATGAGTTCATGGTATTTTTGGAGGCTCTGCCCAAGCAGAGCTGCACTGCTGCTGTCAAAGGAAGACTGGGCCCGGCTTAGCGGCTGGCGTTAGGTGCCCGGTGGCGCGGCTGTGGTCTCCCTGGATCACGCGTGGACTCGCCGGGCGACACCTGCCAGAGGGGCTGGTGAGGGCTGAGCCGCGCCAGCTCCGTCGGCATCCCGCATGCCGGCGCCCGGCGGGGCGCAATTTGTGGGTATCGCTTCTCGGCCTTTTGGCTAAGATCAAGTGTAGTATCTGTTCTTATCAGTTTAATATCTGATACGTCCCCCATGGAGGGGACCACATATTAAACGGATTTTTGGAACAGGGAGCCGGAAGTGGGGCTTGCCCCGTCCGCTCCACGCATCGACCCGGTATTGCAGTGCTTCTGGGAATGGTGCACCTCTACTGCCCCCTGTTGTCGAAAGGCAGAACTGACTGACTGACTGACTGACTGACTGACTGAGTGAGTGAGTGAGTGAGTGAGTGAGTGACTAATAGACTGAGTGCTGTGAGGGGGGGGGCCCTGTCTGTGCGTGGCCCCCGTTTCCCGCCGTTTTTCTTTTTTTTTTTTTTTTTTTTTTTTTTTTAAAGGAAGGTGACACACTGTTTGTGCGGTGGACAGCTGCGCTGAGGTAAGGCATGATGTCATCTTTGCCTTTTGAATTTCCCCTCATGTTTGTTAAAATGATTGCTGTCTTTTGAGAGGACAGGAGGACAGGGAGGAGTCGGGGCCCCGAGGACGGCGGCTGCGACGCCCCTGGGCATTCTACTCCGAGCGGGGGCGTCACGCAGGCCCGGCTAACGGCGGCGGGCTTGGCGGCGGCCCCATATCGACTCGGGTCTCTCTTCATCCCGTATAAATCTTTCGCCTTTTACTAAAGATTTCCGTGGAGAGGGATAGCGATGAGTTCATGGTATTTTTGGAGGCTCTGCCCAAGCAGAGCTGCACTGCTGCTGTCAAAGGAAGACTGGGCCCGGCTTAGCGGCTGGCGTTAGGTGCCCGGTGGCGCGGCTGTGGTCTCCCTGGATCACGCGTGGACTCGCCGGGCGACACCTGCCAGAGGGGCTGGTGAGGGCTGAGCCGCGCCAGCTCCGTCGGCATCCCGCATGCCGGCGCCCGGCGGGGCGCAATTTGTGGGTATCGCTTCTCGGCCTTTTGGCTAAGATCAAGTGTAGTATCTGTTCTTATCAGTTTAATATCTGATACGTCCCCCATGGAGGGGACCACATATTAAACGGATTTTTGGAACAGGGAGCCGGAAGTGGGGCTTGCCCCGTCCGCTCCACGCATCGACCCGGTATTGCAGTGCTTCCGGGAATGGTGCACCTCTACTGCCCCCTGTTGTCGAAAGGCAGAACTGACTGACTGACTGACTGACTGACTGACTGACTGACTGACTGACTGAGTGAGTGAGTGAGTGAGTGACTAATAGACTGAGTGCTGTGAGGGGGGGGGCCCTGTCTGTGCGTGGCCCCCGTTTCCCGCCGTTTTTCTTTTTTTTTTTTTTTTTTTTTTTTTTTAAAGGAAGGTGACACACTGTTTGTGCGGTGGACAGCTGCGCTGAGGTAAGGCATGATGTCATCTTTGCCTTTTGAATTTCCCCTCATGTTTGTTAAAATGATTGCTGTCTTTTGAGAGGACAGGAGGACAGGGAGGAGTCGGGGCCCCGAGGACGGCGGCTGCGACGCCCCTGGGCATTCTACTCCGAGCGGGGGCGTCACGCAGGCCCGGCTAACGGCGGCGGGCTTGGCGGCGGCCCCATATCGACTCGGGTCTCTCTTCATCCCGTATAAATCTTTCGCCTTTTACTAAAGATTTCCGTGGAGAGGGATAGCGATGAGTTCATGGTATTTTTGGAGGCTCTGCCCAAGCAGAGCTGCACTGCTGCTGTCAAAGGAAGACTGGGCCCGGCTTAGCGGCTGGCGTTAGGTGCCCGGTGGCGCGGCTGTGGTCTCCCTGGATCACGCGTGGACTCGCCGGGCGACACCTGCCAGAGGGGCTGGTGAGGGCTGAGCCGCGCCAGCTCCGTCGGCATCCCGCATGCCGGCGCCCGGCGGGGCGCAATTTGTGGGTATCGCTTCTCGGCCTTTTGGCTAAGATCAAGTGTAGTATCTGTTCTTATCAGTTTAATATCTGATACGTCCCCCATGGAGGGGACCACATATTAAACGGATTTTTGGAACAGGGAGCCGGAAGTGGGGCTTGCCCCGTCCGCTCCACGCATCGACCCGGTATTGCAGTGCTTCCGGGAATGGTGCACCTCTACTGCCCCCTGTTGTCGAAAGGCAGAACTGACTGACTGACTGACTGACTGACTGACTGACTGACTGACTGACTGAGTGAGTGAGTGAGTGAGTGAGTGAGTGACTAATAGACTGAGTGCTGTGAGGGGGGGGGCCCTGTCTGTGCGTGGCCCCCGTTTCCCGCCGTTTTTCTTTTTTTTTTTTTTTTTTTTTTTTTTTAAAGGAAGGTGACACACTGTTTGTGCGGTGGACAGCTGCGCTGAGGTAAGGCATGATGTCATCTTTGCCTTTTGAATTTCCCCTCATGTTTGTTAAAATGATTGCTGTCTTTTGAGAGGACAGGAGGACAGGGAGGAGTCGGGGCCCCGAGGACGGCGGCTGCGACGCCCCTGGGCATTCTACTCCGAGCGGGGGCGTCACGCAGGCCCGGCTAACGGCGGCGGGCTTGGCGGCGGCCCCATATCGACTCGGGTCTCTCTTCATCCCGTATAAATCTTTCGCCTTTTACTAAAGATTTCCGTGGAGAGGGATAGCGATGAGTTCATGGTATTTTTGGAGGCTCTGCCCAAGCAGAGCTGCACTGCTGCTGTCAAAGGAAGACTGGGCCCGGCTTAGCGGCTGGCGTTAGGTGCCCGGTGGCGCGGCTGTGGTCTCCCTGGATCACGCGTGGACTCGCCGGGCGACACCTGCCAGAGGGGCTGGTGAGGGCTGAGCCGCGCCAGCTCCGTCGGCATCCCGCATGCCGGCGCCCGGCGGGGCGCAATTTGTGGGTATCGCTTCTCGGCCTTTTGGCTAAGATCAAGTGTAGTATCTGTTCTTATCAGTTTAATATCTGATACGTCCCCCATGGAGGGGACCACATATTAAACGGATTTTTGGAACAGGGAGCCGGAAGTGGGGCTTGCCCCGTCCGCTCCACGCATCGACCCGGTATTGCAGTGCTTCCGGGAATGGTGCACCTCTACTGCCCCCTGTTGTCGAAAGGCAGAACTGACTGACTGACTGACTGACTGACTGACTGACTGACTGACTGACTGAGTGAGTGAGTGAGTGAGTGACTAATAGACTGAGTGCTGTGAGGGGGGGGGCCCTGTCTGTGCGTGGCCCCCGTTTCCCGCCGTTTTTCTTTTTTTTTTTTTTTTTTTTTTTTTTTTTTAAAGGAAGGTGACACACTGTTTGTGCGGTGGACAGCTGCGCTGAGGTAAGGCATGATGTCATCTTTGCCTTTTGAATTTCCCCTCATGTTTGTTAAAATGATTGCTGTCTTTTGAGAGGACAGGAGGACAGGGAGGAGTCGGGGCCCCGAGGACGGCGGCTGCGACGCCCCTGGGCATTCTACTCCGAGCGGGGGCGTCACGCAGGCCCGGCTAACGGCGGCGGGCTTGGCGGCGGCCCCATATCGACTCGGGTCTCTCTTCATCCCGTATAAATCTTTCGCCTTTTACTAAAGATTTCCGTGGAGAGGGATAGCGATGAGTTCATGGTATTTTTGGAGGCTCTGCCCAAGCAGAGCTGCACTGCTGCTGTCAAAGGAAGACTGGGCCCGGCTTAGCGGCTGGCGTTAGGTGCCCGGTGGCGCGGCTGTGGTCTCCCTGGATCACGCGTGGACTCGCCGGGCGACACCTGCCAGAGGGGCTGGTGAGGGCTGAGCCGCGCCAGCTCCGTCGGCATCCCGCATGCCGGCGCCCGGCGGGGCGCAATTTGTGGGTATCGCTTCTCGGCCTTTTGGCTAAGATCAAGTGTAGTATCTGTTCTTATCAGTTTAATATCTGATACGTCCCCCATGGAGGGGACCACATATTAAACGGATTTTTGGAACAGGGAGCCGGAAGTGGGGCTTGCCCCGTCCGCTCCACGCATCGACCCGGTATTGCAGTGCTTCCGGGAATGGTGCACCTCTACTGCCCCCTGTTGTCGAAAGGCAGAACTGACTGACTGACTGACTGACTGACTGACTGAGTGAGTGAGTGAGTGAGTGACTAATAGACTGAGTGCTGTGAGGGGGGGGGCCCTGTCTGTGCGTGGCCCCCGTTTCCCGCCGTTTTTCTTTTTTTTTTTTTTTTTTTTTTTTTTTTAAAGGAAGGTGACACACTGTTTGTGCGGTGGACAGCTGCGCTGAGGTAAGGCATGATGTCATCTTTGCCTTTTGAATTTCCCCTCATGTTTGTTAAAATGATTGCTGTCTTTTGAGAGGACAGGAGGACAGGGAGGAGTCGGGGCCCCGAGGACGGCGGCTGCGACGCCCCTGGGCATTCTACTCCGAGCGGGGGCGTCACGCAGGCCCGGCTAACGGCGGCGGGCTTGGCGGCGGCCCCATATCGACTCGGGTCTCTCTTCATCCCGTATAAATCTTTCGCCTTTTACTAAAGATTTCCGTGGAGAGGGATAGCGATGAGTTCATGGTATTTTTGGAGGCTCTGCCCAAGCAGAGCTGCACTGCTGCTGTCAAAGGAAGACTGGGCCCGGCTTAGCGGCTGGCGTTAGGTGCCCGGTGGCGCGGCTGTGGTCTCCCTGGATCACGCGTGGACTCGCCGGGCGACACCTGCCAGAGGGGCTGGTGAGGGCTGAGCCGCGCCAGCTCCGTCGGCATCCCGCATGCCGGCGCCCGGCGGGGCGCAATTTGTGGGTATCGCTTCTCGGCCTTTTGGCTAAGATCAAGTGTAGTATCTGTTCTTATCAGTTTAATATCTGATACGTCCCCCATGGAGGGGACCACATATTAAACGGATTTTTGGAACAGGGAGCCGGAAGTGGGGCTTGCCCCGTCCGCTCCACGCATCGACCCGGTATTGCAGTGCTTCTGGGAATGGTGCACCTCTACTGCCCCCTGTTGTCGAAAGGCAGAACTGACTGACTGACTGACTGACTGACTGACTGAGTGAGTGAGTGAGTGAGTGAGTGAGTGACTAATAGACTGAGTGCTGTGAGGGGGGGGGCCCTGTCTGTGCGTGGCCCCCGTTTCCCGCCGTTTTTCTTTTTTTTTTTTTTTTTTTTTTTTTTTTAAAGGAAGGTGACACACTGTTTGTGCGGTGGACAGCTGCGCTGAGGTAAGGCATGATGTCATCTTTGCCTTTTGAATTTCCCCTCATGTTTGTTAAAATGATTGCTGTCTTTTGAGAGGACAGGAGGACAGGGAGGAGTCGGGGCCCCGAGGACGGCGGCTGCGACGCCCCTGGGCATTCTACTCCGAGCGGGGGCGTCACGCAGGCCCGGCTAACGGCGGCGGGCTTGGCGGCGGCCCCATATCGACTCGGGTCTCTCTTCATCCCGTATAAATCTTTCGCCTTTTACTAAAGATTTCCGTGGAGAGGGATAGCGATGAGTTCATGGTATTTTTGGAGGCTCTGCCCAAGCAGAGCTGCACTGCTGCTGTCAAAGGAAGACTGGGCCCGGCTTAGCGGCTGGCGTTAGGTGCCCGGTGGCGCGGCTGTGGTCTCCCTGGATCACGCGTGGACTCGCCGGGCGACACCTGCCAGAGGGGCTGGTGAGGGCTGAGCCGCGCCAGCTCCGTCGGCATCCCGCATGCCGGCGCCCGGCGGGGCGCAATTTGTGGGTATCGCTTCTCGGCCTTTTGGCTAAGATCAAGTGTAGTATCTGTTCTTATCAGTTTAATATCTGATACGTCCCCCATGGAGGGGACCACATATTAAACGGATTTTTGGAACAGGGAGCCGGAAGTGGGGCTTGCCCCGTCCGCTCCACGCATCGACCCGGTATTGCAGTGCTTCCGGGAATGGTGCACCTCTACTGCCCCCTGTTGTCGAAAGGCAGAACTGACTGACTGACTGACTGACTGACTGACTGACTGACTGAGTGAGTGAGTGAGTGAGTGAGTGAGTGACTAATAGACTGAGTGCTGTGAGGGGGGGGGCCCTGTCTGTGCGTGGCCCCCGTTTCCCGCCGTTTTTCTTTTTTTTTTTTTTTTTTTTTTTTTTTTAAAGGAAGGTGACACACTGTTTGTGCGGTGGACAGCTGCGCTGAGGTAAGGCATGATGTCATCTTTGCCTTTTGAATTTCCCCTCATGTTTGTTAAAATGATTGCTGTCTTTTGAGAGGACAGGAGGACAGGGAGGAGTCGGGGCCCCGAGGACGGCGGCTGCGACGCCCCTGGGCATTCTACTCCGAGCGGGGGCGTCACGCAGGCCCGGCTAACGGCGGCGGGCTTGGCGGCGGCCCCATATCGACTCGGGTCTCTCTTCATCCCGTATAAATCTTTCGCCTTTTACTAAAGATTTCCGTGGAGAGGGATAGCGATGAGTTCATGGTATTTTTGGAGGCTCTGCCCAAGCAGAGCTGCACTGCTGCTGTCAAAGGAAGACTGGGCCCGGCTTAGCGGCTGGCGTTAGGTGCCCGGTGGCGCGGCTGTGGTCTCCCTGGATCACGCGTGGACTCGCCGGGCGACACCTGCCAGAGGGGCTGGTGAGGGCTGAGCCGCGCCAGCTCCGTCGGCATCCCGCATGCCGGCGCCCGGCGGGGCGCAATTTGTGGGTATCGCTTCTCGGCCTTTTGGCTAAGATCAAGTGTAGTATCTGTTCTTATCAGTTTAATATCTGATACGTCCCCCATGGAGGGGACCACATATTAAACGGATTTTTGGAACAGGGAGCCGGAAGTGGGGCTTGCCCCGTCCGCTCCACGCATCGACCCGGTATTGCAGTGCTTCCGGGAATGGTGCACCTCTACTGCCCCCTGTTGTCGAAAGGCAGAACTGACTGACTGACTGACTGACTGACTGACTGACTGACTGACTGACTGAGTGAGTGAGTGAGTGAGTGAGTGAGTGACTAATAGACTGAGTGCTGTGAGGGGGGGGGCCCTGTCTGTGCGTGGCCCCCGTTTCCCGCCGTTTTTCTTTTTTTTTTTTTTTTTTTTTTTTTTTTAAAGGAAGGTGACACACTGTTTGTGCGGTGGACAGCTGCGCTGAGGTAAGGCATGATGTCATCTTTGCCTTTTGAATTTCCCCTCATGTTTGTTAAAATGATTGCTGTCTTTTGAGAGGACAGGAGGACAGGGAGGAGTCGGGGCCCCGAGGACGGCGGCTGCGACGCCCCTGGGCATTCTACTCCGAGCGGGGGCGTCACGCAGGCCCGGCTAACGGCGGCGGGCTTGGCGGCGGCCCCATATCGACTCGGGTCTCTCTTCATCCCGTATAAATCTTTCGCCTTTTACTAAAGATTTCCGTGGAGAGGGATAGCGATGAGTTCATGGTATTTTTGGAGGCTCTGCCCAAGCAGAGCTGCACTGCTGCTGTCAAAGGAAGACTGGGCCCGGCTTAGCGGCTGGCGTTAGGTGCCCGGTGGCGCGGCTGTGGTCTCCCTGGATCACGCGTGGACTCGCCGGGCGACACCTGCCAGAGGGGCTGGTGAGGGCTGAGCCGCGCCAGCTCCGTCGGCATCCCGCATGCCGGCGCCCGGCGGGGCGCAATTTGTGGGTATCGCTTCTCGGCCTTTTGGCTAAGATCAAGTGTAGTATCTGTTCTTATCAGTTTAATATCTGATACGTCCCCCATGGAGGGGACCACATATTAAACGGATTTTTGGAACAGGGAGCCGGAAGTGGGGCTTGCCCCGTCCGCTCCACGCATCGACCCGGTATTGCAGTGCTTCCGGGAATGGTGCACCTCTACTGCCCCCTGTTGTCGAAAGGCAGAACTGACTGACTGACTGACTGACTGACTGACTGACTGACTGAGTGAGTGAGTGAGTGAGTGAGTGAGTGACTAATAGACTGAGTGCTGTGAGGGGGGGGGCCCTGTCTGTGCGTGGCCCCCGTTTCCCGCCGTTTTTCTTTTTTTTTTTTTTTTTTTTTTTTTTTTAAAGGAAGGTGACACACTGTTTGTGCGGTGGACAGCTGCGCTGAGGTAAGGCATGATGTCATCTTTGCCTTTTGAATTTCCCCTCATGTTTGTTAAAATGATTGCTGTCTTTTGAGAGGACAGGAGGACAGGGAGGAGTCGGGGCCCCGAGGACGGCGGCTGCGACGCCCCTGGGCATTCTACTCCGAGCGGGGGCGTCACGCAGGCCCGGCTAACGGCGGCGGGCTTGGCGGCGGCCCCATATCGACTCGGGTCTCTCTTCATCCCGTATAAATCTTTCGCCTTTTACTAAAGATTTCCGTGGAGAGGGATAGCGATGAGTTCATGGTATTTTTGGAGGCTCTGCCCAAGCAGAGCTGCACTGCTGCTGTCAAAGGAAGACTGGGCCCGGCTTAGCGGCTGGCGTTAGGTGCCCGGTGGCGCGGCTGTGGTCTCCCTGGATCACGCGTGGACTCGCCGGGCGACACCTGCCAGAGGGGCTGGTGAGGGCTGAGCCGCGCCAGCTCCGTCGGCATCCCGCATGCCGGCGCCCGGCGGGGCGCAATTTGTGGGTATCGCTTCTCGGCCTTTTGGCTAAGATCAAGTGTAGTATCTGTTCTTATCAGTTTAATATCTGATACGTCCCCCATGGAGGGGACCACATATTAAACGGATTTTTGGAACAGGGAGCCGGAAGTGGGGCTTGCCCCGTCCGCTCCACGCATCGACCCGGTATTGCAGTGCTTCCGGGAATGGTGCACCTCTACTGCCCCCTGTTGTCGAAAGGCAGAACTGACTGACTGACTGACTGACTGACTGACTGACTGACTGACTGACTGAGTGAGTGAGTGAGTGAGTGAGTGAGTGACTAATAGACTGAGTGCTGTGAGGGGGGGGGCCCTGTCTGTGCGTGGCCCCCGTTTCCCGCCGTTTTTCTTTTTTTTTTTTTTTTTTTTTTTTTTTAAAGGAAGGTGACACACTGTTTGTGCGGTGGACAGCTGCGCTGAGGTAAGGCATGATGTCATCTTTGCCTTTTGAATTTCCCCTCATGTTTGTTAAAATGATTGCTGTCTTTTGAGAGGACAGGAGGACAGGGAGGAGTCGGGGCCCCGAGGACGGCGGCTGCGACGCCCCTGGGCATTCTACTCCGAGCGGGGGCGTCACGCAGGCCCGGCTAACGGCGGCGGGCTTGGCGGCGGCCCCATATCGACTCGGGTCTCTCTTCATCCCGTATAAATCTTTCGCCTTTTACTAAAGATTTCCGTGGAGAGGGATAGCGATGAGTTCATGGTATTTTTGGAGGCTCTGCCCAAGCAGAGCTGCACTGCTGCTGTCAAAGGAAGACTGGGCCCGGCTTAGCGGCTGGCGTTAGGTGCCCGGTGGCGCGGCTGTGGTCTCCCTGGATCACGCGTGGACTCGCCGGGCGACACCTGCCAGAGGGGCTGGTGAGGGCTGAGCCGCGCCAGCTCCGTCGGCATCCCGCATGCCGGCGCCCGGCGGGGCGCAATTTGTGGGTATCGCTTCTCGGCCTTTTGGCTAAGATCAAGTGTAGTATCTGTTCTTATCAGTTTAATATCTGATACGTCCCCCATGGAGGGGACCACATATTAAACGGATTTTTGGAACAGGGAGCCGGAAGTGGGGCTTGCCCCGTCCGCTCCACGCATCGACCCGGTATTGCAGTGCTTCCGGGAATGGTGCACCTCTACTGCCCCCTGTTGTCGAAAGGCAGAACTGACTGACTGACTGACTGACTGACTGACTGACTGACTGACTGACTGACTGAGTGAGTGAGTGAGTGAGTGAGTGAGTGACTAATAGACTGAGTGCTGTGAGGGGGGGGGCCCTGTCTGTGCGTGGCCCCCGTTTCCCGCCGTTTTTCTTTTTTTTTTTTTTTTTTTTTTTTTTAAAGGAAGGTGACACACTGTTTGTGCGGTGGACAGCTGCGCTGAGGTAAGGCATGATGTCATCTTTGCCTTTTGAATTTCCCCTCATGTTTGTTAAAATGATTGCTGTCTTTTGAGAGGACAGGAGGACAGGGAGGAGTCGGGGCCCCGAGGACGGCGGCTGCGACGCCCCTGGGCATTCTACTCCGAGCGGGGGCGTCACGCAGGCCCGGCTAACGGCGGCGGGCTTGGCGGCGGCCCCATATCGACTCGGGTCTCTCTTCATCCCGTATAAATCTTTCGCCTTTTACTAAAGATTTCCGTGGAGAGGGATAGCGATGAGTTCATGGTATTTTTGGAGGCTCTGCCCAAGCAGAGCTGCACTGCTGCTGTCAAAGGAAGACTGGGCCCGGCTTAGCGGCTGGCGTTAGGTGCCCGGTGGCGCGGCTGTGGTCTCCCTGGATCACGCGTGGACTCGCCGGGCGACACCTGCCAGAGGGGCTGGTGAGGGCTGAGCCGCGCCAGCTCCGTCGGCATCCCGCATGCCGGCGCCCGGCGGGGCGCAATTTGTGGGTATCGCTTCTCGGCCTTTTGGCTAAGATCAAGTGTAGTATCTGTTCTTATCAGTTTAATATCTGATACGTCCCCCATGGAGGGGACCACATATTAAACGGATTTTTGGAACAGGGAGCCGGAAGTGGGGCTTGCCCCGTCCGCTCCACGCATCGACCCGGTATTGCAGTGCTTCCGGGAATGGTGCACCTCTACTGCCCCCTGTTGTCGAAAGGCAGAACTGACTGACTGACTGACTGACTGACTGACTGACTGAGTGAGTGAGTGAGTGAGTGAGTGAGTGACTAATAGACTGAGTGCTGTGAGGGGGGGGGCCCTGTCTGTGCGTGGCCCCCGTTTCCCGCCGTTTTTCTTTTTTTTTTTTTTTTTTTTTTTTTTTTAAAGGAAGGTGACACACTGTTTGTGCGGTGGACAGCTGCGCTGAGGTAAGGCATGATGTCATCTTTGCCTTTTGAATTTCCCCTCATGTTTGTTAAAATGATTGCTGTCTTTTGAGAGGACAGGAGGACAGGGAGGAGTCGGGGCCCCGAGGACGGCGGCTGCGACGCCCCTGGGCATTCTACTCCGAGCGGGGGCGTCACGCAGGCCCGGCTAACGGCGGCGGGCTTGGCGGCGGCCCCATATCGACTCGGGTCTCTCTTCATCCCGTATAAATCTTTCGCCTTTTACTAAAGATTTCCGTGGAGAGGGATAGCGATGAGTTCATGGTATTTTTGGAGGCTCTGCCCAAGCAGAGCTGCACTGCTGCTGTCAAAGGAAGACTGGGCCCGGCTTAGCGGCTGGCGTTAGGTGCCCGGTGGCGCGGCTGTGGTCTCCCTGGATCACGCGTGGACTCGCCGGGCGACACCTGCCAGAGGGGCTGGTGAGGGCTGAGCCGCGCCAGCTCCGTCGGCATCCCGCATGCCGGCGCCCGGCGGGGCGCAATTTGTGGGTATCGCTTCTCGGCCTTTTGGCTAAGATCAAGTGTAGTATCTGTTCTTATCAGTTTAATATCTGATACGTCCCCCATGGAGGGGACCACATATTAAACGGATTTTTGGAACAGGGAGCCGGAAGTGGGGCTTGCCCCGTCCGCTCCACGCATCGACCCGGTATTGCAGTGCTTCCGGGAATGGTGCACCTCTACTGCCCCCTGTTGTCGAAAGGCAGAACTGACTGACTGACTGACTGACTGACTGACTGACTGACTGAGTGAGTGAGTGAGTGAGTGAGTGAGTGACTAATAGACTGAGTGCTGTGAGGGGGGGGGCCCTGTCTGTGCGTGGCCCCCGTTTCCCGCCGTTTTTCTTTTTTTTTTTTTTTTTTTTTTTTTTTAAAGGAAGGTGACACACTGTTTGTGCGGTGGACAGCTGCGCTGAGGTAAGGCATGATGTCATCTTTGCCTTTTGAATTTCCCCTCATGTTTGTTAAAATGATTGCTGTCTTTTGAGAGGACAGGAGGACAGGGAGGAGTCGGGGCCCCGAGGACGGCGGCTGCGACGCCCCTGGGCATTCTACTCCGAGCGGGGGCGTCACGCAGGCCCGGCTAACGGCGGCGGGCTTGGCGGCGGCCCCATATCGACTCGGGTCTCTCTTCATCCCGTATAAATCTTTCGCCTTTTACTAAAGATTTCCGTGGAGAGGGATAGCGATGAGTTCATGGTATTTTTGGAGGCTCTGCCCAAGCAGAGCTGCACTGCTGCTGTCAAAGGAAGACTGGGCCCGGCTTAGCGGCTGGCGTTAGGTGCCCGGTGGCGCGGCTGTGGTCTCCCTGGATCACGCGTGGACTCGCCGGGCGACACCTGCCAGAGGGGCTGGTGAGGGCTGAGCCGCGCCAGCTCCGTCGGCATCCCGCATGCCGGCGCCCGGCGGGGCGCAATTTGTGGGTATCGCTTCTCGGCCTTTTGGCTAAGATCAAGTGTAGTATCTGTTCTTATCAGTTTAATATCTGATACGTCCCCCATGGAGGGGACCACATATTAAACGGATTTTTGGAACAGGGAGCCGGAAGTGGGGCTTGCCCCGTCCGCTCCACGCATCGACCCGGTATTGCAGTGCTTCCGGGAATGGTGCACCTCTACTGCCCCCTGTTGTCGAAAGGCAGAACTGACTGACTGACTGACTGACTGACTGACTGACTGACTGACTGACTGACTGAGTGAGTGAGTGAGTGAGTGAGTGAGTGACTAATAGACTGAGTGCTGTGAGGGGGGGGGCCCTGTCTGTGCGTGGCCCCCGTTTCCCGCCGTTTTTCTTTTTTTTTTTTTTTTTTTTTTTTTTAAAGGAAGGTGACACACTGTTTGTGCGGTGGACAGCTGCGCTGAGGTAAGGCATGATGTCATCTTTGCCTTTTGAATTTCCCCTCATGTTTGTTAAAATGATTGCTGTCTTTTGAGAGGACAGGAGGACAGGGAGGAGTCGGGGCCCCGAGGACGGCGGCTGCGACGCCCCTGGGCATTCTACTCCGAGCGGGGGCGTCACGCAGGCCCGGCTAACGGCGGCGGGCTTGGCGGCGGCCCCATATCGACTCGGGTCTCTCTTCATCCCGTATAAATCTTTCGCCTTTTACTAAAGATTTCCGTGGAGAGGGATAGCGATGAGTTCATGGTATTTTTGGAGGCTCTGCCCAAGCAGAGCTGCACTGCTGCTGTCAAAGGAAGACTGGGCCCGGCTTAGCGGCTGGCGTTAGGTGCCCGGTGGCGCGGCTGTGGTCTCCCTGGATCACGCGTGGACTCGCCGGGCGACACCTGCCAGAGGGGCTGGTGAGGGCTGAGCCGCGCCAGCTCCGTCGGCATCCCGCATGCCGGCGCCCGGCGGGGCGCAATTTGTGGGTATCGCTTCTCGGCCTTTTGGCTAAGATCAAGTGTAGTATCTGTTCTTATCAGTTTAATATCTGATACGTCCCCCATGGAGGGGACCACATATTAAACGGATTTTTGGAACAGGGAGCCGGAAGTGGGGCTTGCCCCGTCCGCTCCACGCATCGACCCGGTATTGCAGTGCTTCCGGGAATGGTGCACCTCTACTGCCCCCTGTTGTCGAAAGGCAGAACTGACTGACTGACTGACTGACTGACTGACTGACTGAGTGAGTGAGTGAGTGAGTGAGTGAGTGACTAATAGACTGAGTGCTGTGAGGGGGGGGGCCCTGTCTGTGCGTGGCCCCCGTTTCCCGCCGTTTTTCTTTTTTTTTTTTTTTTTTTTTTTTTTTTAAAGGAAGGTGACACACTGTTTGTGCGGTGGACAGCTGCGCTGAGGTAAGGCATGATGTCATCTTTGCCTTTTGAATTTCCCCTCATGTTTGTTAAAATGATTGCTGTCTTTTGAGAGGACAGGAGGACAGGGAGGAGTCGGGGCCCCGAGGACGGCGGCTGCGACGCCCCTGGGCATTCTACTCCGAGCGGGGGCGTCACGCAGGCCCGGCTAACGGCGGCGGGCTTGGCGGCGGCCCCATATCGACTCGGGTCTCTCTTCATCCCGTATAAATCTTTCGCCTTTTACTAAAGATTTCCGTGGAGAGGGATAGCGATGAGTTCATGGTATTTTTGGAGGCTCTGCCCAAGCAGAGCTGCACTGCTGCTGTCAAAGGAAGACTGGGCCCGGCTTAGCGGCTGGCGTTAGGTGCCCGGTGGCGCGGCTGTGGTCTCCCTGGATCACGCGTGGACTCGCCGGGCGACACCTGCCAGAGGGGCTGGTGAGGGCTGAGCCGCGCCAGCTCCGTCGGCATCCCGCATGCCGGCGCCCGGCGGGGCGCAATTTGTGGGTATCGCTTCTCGGCCTTTTGGCTAAGATCAAGTGTAGTATCTGTTCTTATCAGTTTAATATCTGATACGTCCCCCATGGAGGGGACCACATATTAAACGGATTTTTGGAACAGGGAGCCGGAAGTGGGGCTTGCCCCGTCCGCTCCACGCATCGACCCGGTATTGCAGTGCTTCCGGGAATGGTGCACCTCTACTGCCCCCTGTTGTCGAAAGGCAGAACTGACTGACTGACTGACTGACTGACTGACTGACTGACTGAGTGAGTGAGTGAGTGAGTGAGTGAGTGACTAATAGACTGAGTGCTGTGAGGGGGGGGGCCCTGTCTGTGCGTGGCCCCCGTTTCCCGCCGTTTTTCTTTTTTTTTTTTTTTTTTTTTTTTTTTTAAAGGAAGGTGACACACTGTTTGTGCGGTGGACAGCTGCGCTGAGGTAAGGCATGATGTCATCTTTGCCTTTTGAATTTCCCCTCATGTTTGTTAAAATGATTGCTGTCTTTTGAGAGGACAGGAGGACAGGGAGGAGTCGGGGCCCCGAGGACGGCGGCTGCGACGCCCCTGGGCATTCTACTCCGAGCGGGGGCGTCACGCAGGCCCGGCTAACGGCGGCGGGCTTGGCGGCGGCCCCATATCGACTCGGGTCTCTCTTCATCCCGTATAAATCTTTCGCCTTTTACTAAAGATTTCCGTGGAGAGGGATAGCGATGAGTTCATGGTATTTTTGGAGGCTCTGCCCAAGCAGAGCTGCACTGCTGCTGTCAAAGGAAGACTGGGCCCGGCTTAGCGGCTGGCGTTAGGTGCCCGGTGGCGCGGCTGTGGTCTCCCTGGATCACGCGTGGACTCGCCGGGCGACACCTGCCAGAGGGGCTGGTGAGGGCTGAGCCGCGCCAGCTCCGTCGGCATCCCGCATGCCGGCGCCCGGCGGGGCGCAATTTGTGGGTATCGCTTCTCGGCCTTTTGGCTAAGATCAAGTGTAGTATCTGTTCTTATCAGTTTAATATCTGATACGTCCCCCATGGAGGGGACCACATATTAAACGGATTTTTGGAACAGGGAGCCGGAAGTGGGGCTTGCCCCGTCCGCTCCACGCATCGACCCGGTATTGCAGTGCTTCCGGGAATGGTGCACCTCTACTGCCCCCTGTTGTCGAAAGGCAGAACTGACTGACTGACTGACTGACTGACTGACTGACTGAGTGAGTGAGTGAGTGAGTGAGTGAGTGACTAATAGACTGAGTGCTGTGAGGGGGGGGGCCCTGTCTGTGCGTGGCCCCCGTTTCCCGCCGTTTTTCTTTTTTTTTTTTTTTTTTTTTTTTTTTTAAAGGAAGGTGACACACTGTTTGTGCGGTGGACAGCTGCGCTGAGGTAAGGCATGATGTCATCTTTGCCTTTTGAATTTCCCCTCATGTTTGTTAAAATGATTGCTGTCTTTTGAGAGGACAGGAGGACAGGGAGGAGTCGGGGCCCCGAGGACGGCGGCTGCGACGCCCCTGGGCATTCTACTCCGAGCGGGGGCGTCACGCAGGCCCGGCTAACGGCGGCGGGCTTGGCGGCGGCCCCATATCGACTCGGGTCTCTCTTCATCCCGTATAAATCTTTCGCCTTTTACTAAAGATTTCCGTGGAGAGGGATAGCGATGAGTTCATGGTATTTTTGGAGGCTCTGCCCAAGCAGAGCTGCACTGCTGCTGTCAAAGGAAGACTGGGCCCGGCTTAGCGGCTGGCGTTAGGTGCCCGGTGGCGCGGCTGTGGTCTCCCTGGATCACGCGTGGACTCGCCGGGCGACACCTGCCAGAGGGGCTGGTGAGGGCTGAGCCGCGCCAGCTCCGTCGGCATCCCGCATGCCGGCGCCCGGCGGGGCGCAATTTGTGGGTATCGCTTCTCGGCCTTTTGGCTAAGATCAAGTGGATTTTACGCTCTTTTTATCGCTTTTAACGGACTGCGTCGGGTTTTTTAGAGGAAGGCACGGCAAACCTAATGCGTGACCAGTAGGTGGCTTGACCGCCGCTGCCACGGGGCGACCCGTGCCTTCCTTTTAGCCTTTTATCCCTGCTTTTATTTTCGTTTTTATTAGGCTGGGGATCCCGCAGTGGCTGGTGGCCTGTCCGCCGCCCTGCCGGGTGAACTGGTGTTTTTATTTTTTAGTTGCTTTTATAGTTTAGCATTCCTCGGCTCATCCCGGATTGGCGGACGGCGGCCGGACCACGGCGGACGTCGGGACCACGGCGGCAGGAGGACTCTGCTCCAGGAACGACGTCGGTGGACCATCCCGGATGTCTGCGAGGAAGCCCTTCAGCGGGCCGTGGCTGGTAGCAGGCGGTGGCCTGCGTAATACCGCCCGGTTCTGCTGGAGGGCCGAAGGGGAGGTAGGTACCTTCCCCGACCGCCTGGCCTTCATCCGGGAGGTGGCCTTCGGGGAGCTGGGCCTGCGCATGGAGGACATCCTGTGTGTGCAGCGGAATGGACCTTTCCAGTTCTTCGAGGTCACCCTGTCCACCGACGAGAGTTACACCAAGGTCCTGGAGCGGAGCAAGGAGAGGGCCCAGCACCCTCTCCTGGGACGATACACCGTTGAGCCGCTGTGGTGGCCCGACAAGCGGGTAATTACGGTACATTGTTTTAACCCGCATGTGTCCGGCGAAGCCGTCCGCCAGTTCTTGAACAAGTATGTGGACCTCCTTCCTGGCCACAAGGACATCCGGGATGAGCTGGGGATCTGGACTGGTCGACGCCAGTTCCAGGCCCGCCTGCGCCCGGACGCTAATGGGGCGGGCGGTTTTAGTCATCCCCCAGCCTATTTTAATCTACAGGGCAATAAGGCTTACTTGTTTTATTCCGGACAGCCTCCCTTCTGCCGACAGTGTCACACCTTTGGACATACTCTGGAGGGATGCGCCAACCTGCGCTGCCGCAACTGCCTGGAGCCGGGGCACATGGCCAGGGACTGCAAGGGCCCCCGTCGCTGCATCCACTGCAACGGTGAGGACCATCTGGCTCGTTCCTGCCCCCAACGGAAAACGTCATACGCCGACGCTCTGTTAGGCAGCAGAGCTGTCGGCAAGGAGAGTGGTGGGGGAGCGCAAGCCCCCACGTCCGGGCAGGAACAGTCGGCGGCGGGGGCAGGAGGAGATGCCCTGGCCGAGGTGGAGGAGGCCCCAGCGACAGCGACTGCAATGCAGGAGGGGTCTCCAGTCCTGGCTCCAGGTGTCAGCAGCAGGAGGAGAAAGAGCGGCGCATCCCCCCGGAGGAGGAAGAAGAGCAGAAGGGAGGCACAACCCGACGCATCCAGCCCTCCGGCTGCCACCTTGCCAGCAGTGGCGGCCGGGGACCAAGGCCGAGAGAGTCCCCCCTCCCCGACATTGGGGGCCCCCCATCTGGTGTGGGACTTGGGACAGTCCCCTGCGCCCCCCCAGGAGTACAGCAGTGTGCAGGACAAAGCAAATGAACAGGAGTACCTGGGGGGGCTGGAACTGGGGGGCCTTTTGGGTTTGACTGAGGAGGGGGGGCAGTAATGCGGTATTGTTTTTAATGGCTGGCTTTTATTATTTTAGTGTGTTGTTTGTAATTGTATTTTACCTTTTTAACATTTCATGGCCAATTTTAATATTGTCACCTTGAATGTCAGGGGTTTGAGGAACGTTTTAAAGCGCACATCTGTTTTTAATCAGCTGGCATCTTCTCCCTTCAGCATTTGTTTTCTGCAGGAAGTCCACCTCCGGGACCAGCGGGACGAGGCTCTCTTTTCACGACAATGGAAGAGGGGTAGATCCTACTGGAGCGTAGGTGGTGTCCACTCCTCAGGCGTCGGGATCCTTTTTGGCGACCGCGCCTTTGAAGAAGTAAGATCGTTTACCGTTCTTCAAGGTAGGGTTTTGGGGGTGGACGCCACATGGAGGGGACAGCGCCTCCGGGCCATATGTGTCTACGCTCCAGTGGAGGCCTCGTCCCGTATAACTCTCTTTGAAGAGTTGTCCCCGTTCTGTGTCACAGATCGACACTTGATTTTAGGAGGGGACTTTAACATCTCGTTGGAGGGTAGACAGGATGTCAGCTCTGGGCACTTTCGCCATTTTATTCGTTCCTTTAAACTTGTTGATGGTTTTAAGATATGCAACCCCAGCATGCCGGGCTTCACCTGGCACAATAGTCGCGGAGCCAGCAGTCGCATCGACTATATTTTAGCCTCACCCCCCGTTGTTTTTAAAAAGGTGTCCCTCTCCCCACAGTGGCCCACTGACCACTTGGCAGTGGAGGCCACTGTTTCCATAGACGCCCCTGAATATGGGGGTGGCTATTGGAAAATGAACCTGCAGATCCTGGAGGAGAGCGATTTTAGACACCTTTTTTTAGATCACTTCTCCGAGTGGCAGAAGGACAAGCCTACCTTCCCCTCCGTGGCCGAATGGTGGGAGAGTGTGAAGGACAGGATCCGAACCTTCTCCATGCAGTACAGCAAGCAGCGCAGGATGGAGAAGAAATTCTCCATTCTGCAGCTGGAGAGAAGGTTGCGGGATGAATACGCCGCTCACAACAGCGGGGGCACCATCGACCACGAGCGACTGCTTGATATAAAGGGTGAGCTGAGGCGCCTGCATGCACAGGCTGCCTCGGCTCAAATGCTCCGCGACAGAATGTTCTTTTTGGAAAACAATGAAAAGTGCAATATTCATTTTTTCCAGAGAGCCAGGGAAGCCCGGGAGGAGAAGACCTTCGACTCTCTCCGGGCCTTAAACGGCGAAACGGTAACAATAACATCAGACATGCTGGAGGTTGCTAAATTGTTTTATCACAATCTTTTTAAGGTTAGGGATACGGACCCGGTTGCAGGGGAGCGGTTCCTAGACAACATCTCACCTTGCCTTCCCAGTGACATTCGTGACGGCTTAGAAGCCCCCATCACCTTGGCCGAGCTGACCGCAGTGCTTGGCAAGATGAACCGCCGCAAGGTACCGGGCCTTGATGGGCTCCCGGTGGAATTTTATTCCACTTTTTGGGATGTCCTCGGGCCGGAATTACTGCAGGTTGTAGAGGACGTTCAGCGCCGGGGTTTGCTCACTAGGAGCATGAGGTCAGGGGTTCTTTCTTTGTTGCACAAGAAGGGTGATCGTGCCGACCTTGGCAACTGGAGGCCCCTGACCATGCTTTGTGTAGACACAAAGCTCATCGCAAAGACCCTTACAGAACGCCTGAAGAAGGCCATGGCTCATCTGGTTCACAGCGATCAGACGTGTGGAGTACCGGGTCGATCGGCGACGTGGAACCTCCATCTCATCCGCGACGCCATCGCCTGGGTGGAGGACAGGAACCTCCCTCTCCTGCTGGTCAGCTTGGACCAGGAGAAAGCCTTCGACCGGGTAGATCACCGCTTCCTGTTTCAAGTATTGGGTAAGTTTGGCTTTGGACCCAATTACCTGGGGTGGTTACACACTTTGTATAACGAAGTTGGGAGCCATGTTGTTATCAATGGCTTCCTGAGTGACTTGGTGCCCCAGCTGAGTGGAGTGAGGCAGGGATGTCCCCTCTCCCCCCTCCTCTACGCGCTCTATATAGAGCCACTGGCGTGCGCCATTCGCGCCCACCCCGGGGTCGATGGCCTTCTTATCCCAGGAAGTCGGGGGAAAACTGTTAAACTGACCCAGTACGCAGACGACACCACCCTTTTCGTCTGCTCGGATCAGTCTCTCGGTCATGCCATGAGCCTTGTTCATGCGTTCGGTAGGGCCTCCGGCGCGACGCTCAACCTCAGTAAGTCGGTGGCCAAGTATTTCGGCAGCTGGAAGGCGAGGGAGGGCGTCGCAGGGGGTCTCACCCTCTGTGACGGACCTCTCAAAGTGTTGGGGGTCAACTTCCTTTCGGATGGTGCCGCCCGTTTGAACTGGGAGGAGCGGTTGGCGATCGCCAGGCGGAAGATCGGACTGTGGAAGTCCAGGTCCCTGTCCTTCCAAGGTAAGGTCTTAGCCTTAAAAGTGGATATTCTTCCCACCCTGCTCTACCTTGCACATGTGTACCCTTTGCCCCGCTTCATGCGCAGAGGCCTGACGAGAGACGTTTTCAACCTCGTCTGGGGGGGCAGGTACGAGTACGTGCGTAGGGAAGTGATGTATCTCGGAAAGGACAGTGGGGGGAGGGATGTTATTGACTTTCCTCTCAAGCTTGACTGCCTGTTCTTCTCGCAGCTCTGCACGCGCCTGGCAGCTCCCCTCGAGCACCCCCATCAGCACTTTGTGCGTCTGTGGCTGGCTCTCCCCATGAGACGCCTGGTGGCGTCGTGGACCAACCTCGGCCCCAAGGCTGAGACCCTGCCGGCCCACTACAGCCACGCTGTCAAGTGGAGTAAGTTTATTCCGGCAGGTGTCAAGACAGAGGCCTTGACCAAGCATAGAGCGCTTTATAGGGCTTTGCTTGGTCATAGGGGGACTCGGGCCATGCTGGGCCTGGAGGAAGGCACATGGGCGAGAATCCAGCCTAAGGGTTTGGATCACAGGCTGCAGGACCTGAACTGGCAGTGCCTTCATGGTAAGCTGCCAGTCAGGGACGTCTTACATAGGCATAAGCTGACCAGACACCCCCGCTGCCCCAGGCCCGAGTGCAGCGAGGATGAGACCATCAGGCACGTGTTTTGGGACTGTGGGCATGCACAGAGAGTTTGGGGGTTGGTAGCGGGCCTGTGTGGACGTGTGGACCCGCAGCCCGGTCTGACCTACGACAAGGTGTTGAAGGGGTGGGACCCCAAGCTCCATAACCCCTTCGGCCCCTGGATGTGGCTGCTGGTCAGCATTACCAAGCGAGAGCTGTGGAATGCCAGGACCGCGCTCATCCGCAGAGGGGTTCATCTGGAGGCACAAGGGGTGTTCCGTAAAATCCGGGCCGACTTGGGTTTCAGGATGGAGACTGACGTCATCCAGCGGGGCTACCACGAGGCCAAGGAGAGGTGGAAGGGCCTCTTTTGGCTTTAGCCCCGTTTCGTTTAGGTGGTGACGCTCCATTCTACAGGGTGGACATGACGCACCTTTCTGGAGCACACAGAAGGTACTTTGGGTTTTAGGTGAGTGTGCTTTGTTTTTTTTGTGCGTGTGTTGTATTTTAAATACTTTTTTAATAATTGCATGTACAGAATTTATTGTGCACTACTGGTTGATCACTTTTAGCACGTATTTATTAATATTAACATTATCTATTAACATTTTAATCTATTTGGTGTGCTTTGTTTCTGTGATTAACCGTATTTTATGCCCGAAGTCTCAGATTTTATGTGTGTGGATGGTGTATAACCCTGTTTTAACCCGACCCTTGTGTTTGAAATTTGTGGTCTGTGGGTCTGTTCCTCTTTTAAGGTTTTAACTTTTTAATGGCTTGCATTTGAGGTGACATTTTATTTGTAGAAATGGCCAGATGAATGTAATTAAAGGGTAAATGTGTGTAATTTTAATTGTTGATTTTATTACTGTTTTGATTATTTTATGGTATATAGTTCTGCATAATTTGTTTGTTTAATACTGTTTTAATATGTCTTATTATTATGATTCTATTGAATTGCCATTGATGTGTATTATGTTAAAAATTTCAACCTTTTACATTGTTGTAATATTTGTTTATGATGTATGCTGGAAAGGTTGTTTTAATATGCATGGATGACGATGCCAATTTTAAAAGTGTAGGTTTGATGTTTATATGTTTTGATCAGGTTGTGTTGATTTAAATGATGTGCAGAACTGTTTAATAAAGTATGGAAAAAAAAAAAAAAAAATCTGTTCTTATCAGTTTAATATCTGATACGTCCCCCATGGAGGGGACCACATATTAAACGGATTTTTGGAACAGGGAGCCGGAAGTGGGGCTTGCCCCGTCCGCTCCACGCATCGACCCGGTATTGCAGTGCTTCCGGGAATGGTGCACCTCTACTGCCCCCTGTTGTCGAAAGGCAGAACTGACTGACTGACTGACTGACTGACTGACTGACTGAGTGAGTGAGTGAGTGAGTGAGTGACTAATAGACTGAGTGCTGTGAGGGGGGGGGCCCTGTCTGTGCGTGGCCCCCGTTTCCCGCCGTTTTTCTTTTTTTTTTTTTTTTTTTTTTTTTTTTTAAAGGAAGGTGACACACTGTTTGTGCGGTGGACAGCTGCGCTGAGGTAAGGCATGATGTCATCTTTGCCTTTTGAATTTCCCCTCATGTTTGTTAAAATGATTGCTGTCTTTTGAGAGGACAGGAGGACAGGGAGGAGTCGGGGCCCCGAGGACGGCGGCTGCGACGCCCCTGGGCATTCTACTCCGAGCGGGGGCGTCACGCAGGCCCGGCTAACGGCGGCGGGCTTGGCGGCGGCCCCATATCGACTCGGGTCTCTCTTCATCCCGTATAAATCTTTCGCCTTTTACTAAAGATTTCCGTGGAGAGGGATAGCGATGAGTTCATGGTATTTTTGGAGGCTCTGCCCAAGCAGAGCTGCACTGCTGCTGTCAAAGGAAGACTGGGCCCGGCTTAGCGGCTGGCGTTAGGTGCCCGGTGGCGCGGCTGTGGTCTCCCTGGATCACGCGTGGACTCGCCGGGCGACACCTGCCAGAGGGGCTGGTGAGGGCTGAGCCGCGCCAGCTCCGTCGGCATCCCGCATGCCGGCGCCCGGCGGGGCGCAATTTGTGGGTATCGCTTCTCGGCCTTTTGGCTAAGATCAAGTGTAGTATCTGTTCTTATCAGTTTAATATCTGATACGTCCCCCATGGAGGGGACCACATATTAAACGGATTTTTGGAACAGGGAGCCGGAAGTGGGGCTTGCCCCGTCCGCTCCACGCATCGACCCGGTATTGCAGTGCTTCCGGGAATGGTGCACCTCTACTGCCCCCTGTTGTCGAAAGGCAGAACTGACTGACTGACTGACTGACTGACTGAGTGAGTGAGTGAGTGAGTGAGTGAGTGAGTGACTAATAGACTGAGTGCTGTGAGGGGGGGGGCCCTGTCTGTGCGTGGCCCCCGTTTCCCGCCGTTTTTCTTTTTTTTTTTTTTTTTTTTTTTTTTTTTAAAGGAAGGTGACACACTGTTTGTGCGGTGGACAGCTGCGCTGAGGTAAGGCATGATGTCATCTTTGCCTTTTGAATTTCCCCTCATGTTTGTTAAAATGATTGCTGTCTTTTGAGAGGACAGGAGGACAGGGAGGAGTCGGGGCCCCGAGGACGGCGGCTGCGACGCCCCTGGGCATTCTACTCCGAGCGGGGGCGTCACGCAGGCCCGGCTAACGGCGGCGGGCTTGGCGGCGGCCCCATATCGACTCGGGTCTCTCTTCATCCCGTATAAATCTTTCGCCTTTTACTAAAGATTTCCGTGGAGAGGGATAGCGATGAGTTCATGGTATTTTTGGAGGCTCTGCCCAAGCAGAGCTGCACTGCTGCTGTCAAAGGAAGACTGGGCCCGGCTTAGCGGCTGGCGTTAGGTGCCCGGTGGCGCGGCTGTGGTCTCCCTGGATCACGCGTGGACTCGCCGGGCGACACCTGCCAGAGGGGCTGGTGAGGGCTGAGCCGCGCCAGCTCCGTCGGCATCCCGCATGCCGGCGCCCGGCGGGGCGCAATTTGTGGGTATCGCTTCTCGGCCTTTTGGCTAAGATCAAGTGTAGTATCTGTTCTTATCAGTTTAATATCTGATACGTCCCCCATGGAGGGGACCACATATTAAACGGATTTTTGGAACAGGGAGCCGGAAGTGGGGCTTGCCCCGTCCGCTCCACGCATCGACCCGGTATTGCAGTGCTTCCGGGAATGGTGCACCTCTACTGCCCCCTGTTGTCGAAAGGCAGAACTGACTGACTGACTGACTGACTGACTGAGTGAGTGAGTGAGTGAGTGAGTGAGTGAGTGACTAATAGACTGAGTGCTGTGAGGGGGGGGGCCCTGTCTGTGCGTGGCCCCCGTTTCCCGCCGTTTTTCTTTTTTTTTTTTTTTTTTTTTTTTTTTTTAAAGGAAGGTGACACACTGTTTGTGCGGTGGACAGCTGCGCTGAGGTAAGGCATGATGTCATCTTTGCCTTTTGAATTTCCCCTCATGTTTGTTAAAATGATTGCTGTCTTTTGAGAGGACAGGAGGACAGGGAGGAGTCGGGGCCCCGAGGACGGCGGCTGCGACGCCCCTGGGCATTCTACTCCGAGCGGGGGCGTCACGCAGGCCCGGCTAACGGCGGCGGGCTTGGCGGCGGCCCCATATCGACTCGGGTCTCTCTTCATCCCGTATAAATCTTTCGCCTTTTACTAAAGATTTCCGTGGAGAGGGATAGCGATGAGTTCATGGTATTTTTGGAGGCTCTGCCCAAGCAGAGCTGCACTGCTGCTGTCAAAGGAAGACTGGGCCCGGCTTAGCGGCTGGCGTTAGGTGCCCGGTGGCGCGGCTGTGGTCTCCCTGGATCACGCGTGGACTCGCCGGGCGACACCTGCCAGAGGGGCTGGTGAGGGCTGAGCCGCGCCAGCTCCGTCGGCATCCCGCATGCCGGCGCCCGGCGGGGCGCAATTTGTGGGTATCGCTTCTCGGCCTTTTGGCTAAGATCAAGTGTAGTATCTGTTCTTATCAGTTTAATATCTGATACGTCCCCCATGGAGGGGACCACATATTAAACGGATTTTTGGAACAGGGAGCCGGAAGTGGGGCTTGCCCCGTCCGCTCCACGCATCGACCCGGTATTGCAGTGCTTCCGGGAATGGTGCACCTCTACTGCCCCCTGTTGTCGAAAGGCAGAACTGACTGACTGACTGACTGACTGACTGACTGACTGAGTGAGTGAGTGAGTGAGTGAGTGACTAATAGACTGAGTGCTGTGAGGGGGGGGGCCCTGTCTGTGCGTGGCCCCCGTTTCCCGCCGTTTTTCTTTTTTTTTTTTTTTTTTTTTTTTTTTTTAAAGGAAGGTGACACACTGTTTGTGCGGTGGACAGCTGCGCTGAGGTAAGGCATGATGTCATCTTTGCCTTTTGAATTTCCCCTCATGTTTGTTAAAATGATTGCTGTCTTTTGAGAGGACAGGAGGACAGGGAGGAGTCGGGGCCCCGAGGACGGCGGCTGCGACGCCCCTGGGCATTCTACTCCGAGCGGGGGCGTCACGCAGGCCCGGCTAACGGCGGCGGGCTTGGCGGCGGCCCCATATCGACTCGGGTCTCTCTTCATCCCGTATAAATCTTTCGCCTTTTACTAAAGATTTCCGTGGAGAGGGATAGCGATGAGTTCATGGTATTTTTGGAGGCTCTGCCCAAGCAGAGCTGCACTGCTGCTGTCAAAGGAAGACTGGGCCCGGCTTAGCGGCTGGCGTTAGGTGCCCGGTGGCGCGGCTGTGGTCTCCCTGGATCACGCGTGGACTCGCCGGGCGACACCTGCCAGAGGGGCTGGTGAGGGCTGAGCCGCGCCAGCTCCGTCGGCATCCCGCATGCCGGCGCCCGGCGGGGCGCAATTTGTGGGTATCGCTTCTCGGCCTTTTGGCTAAGATCAAGTGTAGTATCTGTTCTTATCAGTTTAATATCTGATACGTCCCCCATGGAGGGGACCACATATTAAACGGATTTTTGGAACAGGGAGCCGGAAGTGGGGCTTGCCCCGTCCGCTCCACGCATCGACCCGGTATTGCAGTGCTTCCGGGAATGGTGCACCTCTACTGCCCCCTGTTGTCGAAAGGCAGAACTGACTGACTGACTGACTGACTGACTGAGTGAGTGAGTGAGTGAGTGAGTGAGTGAGTGACTAATAGACTGAGTGCTGTGAGGGGGGGGGCCCTGTCTGTGCGTGGCCCCCGTTTCCCGCCGTTTTTCTTTTTTTTTTTTTTTTTTTTTTTTTTTTTTAAAGGAAGGTGACACACTGTTTGTGCGGTGGACAGCTGCGCTGAGGTAAGGCATGATGTCATCTTTGCCTTTTGAATTTCCCCTCATGTTTGTTAAAATGATTGCTGTCTTTTGAGAGGACAGGAGGACAGGGAGGAGTCGGGGCCCCGAGGACGGCGGCTGCGACGCCCCTGGGCATTCTACTCCGAGCGGGGGCGTCACGCAGGCCCGGCTAACGGCGGCGGGCTTGGCGGCGGCCCCATATCGACTCGGGTCTCTCTTCATCCCGTATAAATCTTTCGCCTTTTACTAAAGATTTCCGTGGAGAGGGATAGCGATGAGTTCATGGTATTTTTGGAGGCTCTGCCCAAGCAGAGCTGCACTGCTGCTGTCAAAGGAAGACTGGGCCCGGCTTAGCGGCTGGCGTTAGGTGCCCGGTGGCGCGGCTGTGGTCTCCCTGGATCACGCGTGGACTCGCCGGGCGACACCTGCCAGAGGGGCTGGTGAGGGCTGAGCCGCGCCAGCTCCGTCGGCATCCCGCATGCCGGCGCCCGGCGGGGCGCAATTTGTGGGTATCGCTTCTCGGCCTTTTGGCTAAGATCAAGTGTAGTATCTGTTCTTATCAGTTTAATATCTGATACGTCCCCCATGGAGGGGACCACATATTAAACGGATTTTTGGAACAGGGAGCCGGAAGTGGGGCTTGCCCCGTCCGCTCCACGCATCGACCCGGTATTGCAGTGCTTCCGGGAATGGTGCACCTCTACTGCCCCCTGTTGTCGAAAGGCAGAACTGACTGACTGACTGACTGACTGACTGACTGACTGAGTGAGTGAGTGAGTGAGTGAGTGACTAATAGACTGAGTGCTGTGAGGGGGGGGGCCCTGTCTGTGCGTGGCCCCCGTTTCCCGCCGTTTTTCTTTTTTTTTTTTTTTTTTTTTTTTTTTTAAAGGAAGGTGACACACTGTTTGTGCGGTGGACAGCTGCGCTGAGGTAAGGCATGATGTCATCTTTGCCTTTTGAATTTCCCCTCATGTTTGTTAAAATGATTGCTGTCTTTTGAGAGGACAGGAGGACAGGGAGGAGTCGGGGCCCCGAGGACGGCGGCTGCGACGCCCCTGGGCATTCTACTCCGAGCGGGGGCGTCACGCAGGCCCGGCTAACGGCGGCGGGCTTGGCGGCGGCCCCATATCGACTCGGGTCTCTCTTCATCCCGTATAAATCTTTCGCCTTTTACTAAAGATTTCCGTGGAGAGGGATAGCGATGAGTTCATGGTATTTTTGGAGGCTCTGCCCAAGCAGAGCTGCACTGCTGCTGTCAAAGGAAGACTGGGCCCGGCTTAGCGGCTGGCGTTAGGTGCCCGGTGGCGCGGCTGTGGTCTCCCTGGATCACGCGTGGACTCGCCGGGCGACACCTGCCAGAGGGGCTGGTGAGGGCTGAGCCGCGCCAGCTCCGTCGGCATCCCGCATGCCGGCGCCCGGCGGGGCGCAATTTGTGGGTATCGCTTCTCGGCCTTTTGGCTAAGATCAAGTGTAGTATCTGTTCTTATCAGTTTAATATCTGATACGTCCCCCATGGAGGGGACCACATATTAAACGGATTTTTGGAACAGGGAGCCGGAAGTGGGGCTTGCCCCGTCCGCTCCACGCATCGACCCGGTATTGCAGTGCTTCCGGGAATGGTGCACCTCTACTGCCCCCTGTTGTCGAAAGGCAGAACTGACTGACTGACTGACTGACTGACTGAGTGAGTGAGTGAGTGAGTGAGTGAGTGAGTGAGTGAGTGAGTGAGTGAGTGACTAATAGACTGAGTGCTGTGAGGGGGGGGGCCCTGTCTGTGCGTGGCCCCCGTTTCCCGCCGTTTTTCTTTTTTTTTTTTTTTTTTTTTTTTTTTTAAAGGAAGGTGACACACTGTTTGTGCGGTGGACAGCTGCGCTGAGGTAAGGCATGATGTCATCTTTGCCTTTTGAATTTCCCCTCATGTTTGTTAAAATGATTGCTGTCTTTTGAGAGGACAGGAGGACAGGGAGGAGTCGGGGCCCCGAGGACGGCGGCTGCGACGCCCCTGGGCATTCTACTCCGAGCGGGGGCGTCACGCAGGCCCGGCTAACGGCGGCGGGCTTGGCGGCGGCCCCATATCGACTCGGGTCTCTCTTCATCCCGTATAAATCTTTCGCCTTTTACTAAAGATTTCCGTGGAGAGGGATAGCGATGAGTTCATGGTATTTTTGGAGGCTCTGCCCAAGCAGAGCTGCACTGCTGCTGTCAAAGGAAGACTGGGCCCGGCTTAGCGGCTGGCGTTAGGTGCCCGGTGGCGCGGCTGTGGTCTCCCTGGATCACGCGTGGACTCGCCGGGCGACACCTGCCAGAGGGGCTGGTGAGGGCTGAGCCGCGCCAGCTCCGTCGGCATCCCGCATGCCGGCGCCCGGCGGGGCGCAATTTGTGGGTATCGCTTCTCGGCCTTTTGGCTAAGATCAAGTGTAGTATCTGTTCTTATCAGTTTAATATCTGATACGTCCCCCATGGAGGGGACCACATATTAAACGGATTTTTGGAACAGGGAGCCGGAAGTGGGGCTTGCCCCGTCCGCTCCACGCATCGACCCGGTATTGCAGTGCTTCCGGGAATGGTGCACCTCTACTGCCCCCTGTTGTCGAAAGGCAGAACTGACTGACTGACTGACTGACTGACTGAGTGAGTGAGTGAGTGAGTGAGTGAGTGAGTGACTAATAGACTGAGTGCTGTGAGGGGGGGGGCCCTGTCTGTGCGTGGCCCCCGTTTCCCGCCGTTTTTCTTTTTTTTTTTTTTTTTTTTTTTTTTTTTAAAGGAAGGTGACACACTGTTTGTGCGGTGGACAGCTGCGCTGAGGTAAGGCATGATGTCATCTTTGCCTTTTGAATTTCCCCTCATGTTTGTTAAAATGATTGCTGTCTTTTGAGAGGACAGGAGGACAGGGAGGAGTCGGGGCCCCGAGGACGGCGGCTGCGACGCCCCTGGGCATTCTACTCCGAGCGGGGGCGTCACGCAGGCCCGGCTAACGGCGGCGGGCTTGGCGGCGGCCCCATATCGACTCGGGTCTCTCTTCATCCCGTATAAATCTTTCGCCTTTTACTAAAGATTTCCGTGGAGAGGGATAGCGATGAGTTCATGGTATTTTTGGAGGCTCTGCCCAAGCAGAGCTGCACTGCTGCTGTCAAAGGAAGACTGGGCCCGGCTTAGCGGCTGGCGTTAGGTGCCCGGTGGCGCGGCTGTGGTCTCCCTGGATCACGCGTGGACTCGCCGGGCGACACCTGCCAGAGGGGCTGGTGAGGGCTGAGCCGCGCCAGCTCCGTCGGCATCCCGCATGCCGGCGCCCGGCGGGGCGCAATTTGTGGGTATCGCTTCTCGGCCTTTTGGCTAAGATCAAGTGTAGTATCTGTTCTTATCAGTTTAATATCTGATACGTCCCCCATGGAGGGGACCACATATTAAACGGATTTTTGGAACAGGGAGCCGGAAGTGGGGCTTGCCCCGTCCGCTCCACGCATCGACCCGGTATTGCAGTGCTTCCGGGAATGGTGCACCTCTACTGCCCCCTGTTGTCGAAAGGCAGAACTGACTGACTGACTGACTGACTGACTGAGTGAGTGAGTGAGTGAGTGAGTGAGTGAGTGACTAATAGACTGAGTGCTGTGAGGGGGGGGGCCCTGTCTGTGCGTGGCCCCCGTTTCCCGCCGTTTTTCTTTTTTTTTTTTTTTTTTTTTTTTTTTAAAGGAAGGTGACACACTGTTTGTGCGGTGGACAGCTGCGCTGAGGTAAGGCATGATGTCATCTTTGCCTTTTGAATTTCCCCTCATGTTTGTTAAAATGATTGCTGTCTTTTGAGAGGACAGGAGGACAGGGAGGAGTCGGGGCCCCGAGGACGGCGGCTGCGACGCCCCTGGGCATTCTACTCCGAGCGGGGGCGTCACGCAGGCCCGGCTAACGGCGGCGGGCTTGGCGGCGGCCCCATATCGACTCGGGTCTCTCTTCATCCCGTATAAATCTTTCGCCTTTTACTAAAGATTTCCGTGGAGAGGGATAGCGATGAGTTCATGGTATTTTTGGAGGCTCTGCCCAAGCAGAGCTGCACTGCTGCTGTCAAAGGAAGACTGGGCCCGGCTTAGCGGCTGGCGTTAGGTGCCCGGTGGCGCGGCTGTGGTCTCCCTGGATCACGCGTGGACTCGCCGGGCGACACCTGCCAGAGGGGCTGGTGAGGGCTGAGCCGCGCCAGCTCCGTCGGCATCCCGCATGCCGGCGCCCGGCGGGGCGCAATTTGTGGGTATCGCTTCTCGGCCTTTTGGCTAAGATCAAGTGTAGTATCTGTTCTTATCAGTTTAATATCTGATACGTCCCCCATGGAGGGGACCACATATTAAACGGATTTTTGGAACAGGGAGCCGGAAGTGGGGCTTGCCCCGTCCGCTCCACGCATCGACCCGGTATTGCAGTGCTTCCGGGAATGGTGCACCTCTACTGCCCCCTGTTGTCGAAAGGCAGAACTGACTGACTGACTGACTGACTGACTGACTGACTGAGTGAGTGAGTGAGTGAGTGAGTGACTAATAGACTGAGTGCTGTGAGGGGGGGGGCCCTGTCTGTGCGTGGCCCCCGTTTCCCGCCGTTTTTCTTTTTTTTTTTTTTTTTTTTTTTTTTTTAAAGGAAGGTGACACACTGTTTGTGCGGTGGACAGCTGCGCTGAGGTAAGGCATGATGTCATCTTTGCCTTTTGAATTTCCCCTCATGTTTGTTAAAATGATTGCTGTCTTTTGAGAGGACAGGAGGACAGGGAGGAGTCGGGGCCCCGAGGACGGCGGCTGCGACGCCCCTGGGCATTCTACTCCGAGCGGGGGCGTCACGCAGGCCCGGCTAACGGCGGCGGGCTTGGCGGCGGCCCCATATCGACTCGGGTCTCTCTTCATCCCGTATAAATCTTTCGCCTTTTACTAAAGATTTCCGTGGAGAGGGATAGCGATGAGTTCATGGTATTTTTGGAGGCTCTGCCCAAGCAGAGCTGCACTGCTGCTGTCAAAGGAAGACTGGGCCCGGCTTAGCGGCTGGCGTTAGGTGCCCGGTGGCGCGGCTGTGGTCTCCCTGGATCACGCGTGGACTCGCCGGGCGACACCTGCCAGAGGGGCTGGTGAGGGCTGAGCCGCGCCAGCTCCGTCGGCATCCCGCATGCCGGCGCCCGGCGGGGCGCAATTTGTGGGTATCGCTTCTCGGCCTTTTGGCTAAGATCAAGTGTAGTATCTGTTCTTATCAGTTTAATATCTGATACGTCCCCCATGGAGGGGACCACATATTAAACGGATTTTTGGAACAGGGAGCCGGAAGTGGGGCTTGCCCCGTCCGCTCCACGCATCGACCCGGTATTGCAGTGCTTCCGGGAATGGTGCACCTCTACTGCCCCCTGTTGTCGAAAGGCAGAACTGACTGACTGACTGACTGACTGACTGACTGACTGAGTGAGTGAGTGAGTGAGTGAGTGAGTGACTAATAGACTGAGTGCTGTGAGGGGGGGGGCCCTGTCTGTGCGTGGCCCCCGTTTCCCGCCGTTTTTCTTTTTTTTTTTTTTTTTTTTTTTTTTTTTTAAAGGAAGGTGACACACTGTTTGTGCGGTGGACAGCTGCGCTGAGGTAAGGCATGATGTCATCTTTGCCTTTTGAATTTCCCCTCATGTTTGTTAAAATGATTGCTGTCTTTTGAGAGGACAGGAGGACAGGGAGGAGTCGGGGCCCCGAGGACGGCGGCTGCGACGCCCCTGGGCATTCTACTCCGAGCGGGGGCGTCACGCAGGCCCGGCTAACGGCGGCGGGCTTGGCGGCGGCCCCATATCGACTCGGGTCTCTCTTCATCCCGTATAAATCTTTCGCCTTTTACTAAAGATTTCCGTGGAGAGGGATAGCGATGAGTTCATGGTATTTTTGGAGGCTCTGCCCAAGCAGAGCTGCACTGCTGCTGTCAAAGGAAGACTGGGCCCGGCTTAGCGGCTGGCGTTAGGTGCCCGGTGGCGCGGCTGTGGTCTCCCTGGATCACGCGTGGACTCGCCGGGCGACACCTGCCAGAGGGGCTGGTGAGGGCTGAGCCGCGCCAGCTCCGTCGGCATCCCGCATGCCGGCGCCCGGCGGGGCGCAATTTGTGGGTATCGCTTCTCGGCCTTTTGGCTAAGATCAAGTGTAGTATCTGTTCTTATCAGTTTAATATCTGATACGTCCCCCATGGAGGGGACCACATATTAAACGGATTTTTGGAACAGGGAGCCGGAAGTGGGGCTTGCCCCGTCCGCTCCACGCATCGACCCGGTATTGCAGTGCTTCCGGGAATGGTGCACCTCTACTGCCCCCTGTTGTCGAAAGGCAGAACTGACTGACTGACTGACTGACTGACTGAGTGAGTGAGTGAGTGAGTGAGTGAGTGAGTGACTAATAGACTGAGTGCTGTGAGGGGGGGGGCCCTGTCTGTGCGTGGCCCCCGTTTCCCGCCGTTTTTCTTTTTTTTTTTTTTTTTTTTTTTTTTTAAAGGAAGGTGACACACTGTTTGTGCGGTGGACAGCTGCGCTGAGGTAAGGCATGATGTCATCTTTGCCTTTTGAATTTCCCCTCATGTTTGTTAAAATGATTGCTGTCTTTTGAGAGGACAGGAGGACAGGGAGGAGTCGGGGCCCCGAGGACGGCGGCTGCGACGCCCCTGGGCATTCTACTCCGAGCGGGGGCGTCACGCAGGCCCGGCTAACGGCGGCGGGCTTGGCGGCGGCCCCATATCGACTCGGGTCTCTCTTCATCCCGTATAAATCTTTCGCCTTTTACTAAAGATTTCCGTGGAGAGGGATAGCGATGAGTTCATGGTATTTTTGGAGGCTCTGCCCAAGCAGAGCTGCACTGCTGCTGTCAAAGGAAGACTGGGCCCGGCTTAGCGGCTGGCGTTAGGTGCCCGGTGGCGCGGCTGTGGTCTCCCTGGATCACGCGTGGACTCGCCGGGCGACACCTGCCAGAGGGGCTGGTGAGGGCTGAGCCGCGCCAGCTCCGTCGGCATCCCGCATGCCGGCGCCCGGCGGGGCGCAATTTGTGGGTATCGCTTCTCGGCCTTTTGGCTAAGATCAAGTGTAGTATCTGTTCTTATCAGTTTAATATCTGATACGTCCCCCATGGAGGGGACCACATATTAAACGGATTTTTGGAACAGGGAGCCGGAAGTGGGGCTTGCCCCGTCCGCTCCACGCATCGACCCGGTATTGCAGTGCTTCCGGGAATGGTGCACCTCTACTGCCCCCTGTTGTCGAAAGGCAGAACTGACTGACTGACTGACTGACTGACTGACTGACTGAGTGAGTGAGTGAGTGAGTGAGTGACTAATAGACTGAGTGCTGTGAGGGGGGGGGCCCTGTCTGTGCGTGGCCCCCGTTTCCCGCCGTTTTTCTTTTTTTTTTTTTTTTTTTTTTTTTTTTAAAGGAAGGTGACACACTGTTTGTGCGGTGGACAGCTGCGCTGAGGTAAGGCATGATGTCATCTTTGCCTTTTGAATTTCCCCTCATGTTTGTTAAAATGATTGCTGTCTTTTGAGAGGACAGGAGGACAGGGAGGAGTCGGGGCCCCGAGGACGGCGGCTGCGACGCCCCTGGGCATTCTACTCCGAGCGGGGGCGTCACGCAGGCCCGGCTAACGGCGGCGGGCTTGGCGGCGGCCCCATATCGACTCGGGTCTCTCTTCATCCCGTATAAATCTTTCGCCTTTTACTAAAGATTTCCGTGGAGAGGGATAGCGATGAGTTCATGGTATTTTTGGAGGCTCTGCCCAAGCAGAGCTGCACTGCTGCTGTCAAAGGAAGACTGGGCCCGGCTTAGCGGCTGGCGTTAGGTGCCCGGTGGCGCGGCTGTGGTCTCCCTGGATCACGCGTGGACTCGCCGGGCGACACCTGCCAGAGGGGCTGGTGAGGGCTGAGCCGCGCCAGCTCCGTCGGCATCCCGCATGCCGGCGCCCGGCGGGGCGCAATTTGTGGGTATCGCTTCTCGGCCTTTTGGCTAAGATCAAGTGTAGTATCTGTTCTTATCAGTTTAATATCTGATACGTCCCCCATGGAGGGGACCACATATTAAACGGATTTTTGGAACAGGGAGCCGGAAGTGGGGCTTGCCCCGTCCGCTCCACGCATCGACCCGGTATTGCAGTGCTTCCGGGAATGGTGCACCTCTACTGCCCCCTGTTGTCGAAAGGCAGAACTGACTGACTGACTGACTGACTGACTGACTGACTGAGTGAGTGAGTGAGTGAGTGAGTGAGTGAGTGAGTGAGTGAGTGAGTGACTAATAGACTGAGTGCTGTGAGGGGGGGGGCCCTGTCTGTGCGTGGCCCCCGTTTCCCGCCGTTTTTCTTTTTTTTTTTTTTTTTTTTTTTTTTTAAAGGAAGGTGACACACTGTTTGTGCGGTGGACAGCTGCGCTGAGGTAAGGCATGATGTCATCTTTGCCTTTTGAATTTCCCCTCATGTTTGTTAAAATGATTGCTGTCTTTTGAGAGGACAGGAGGACAGGGAGGAGTCGGGGCCCCGAGGACGGCGGCTGCGACGCCCCTGGGCATTCTACTCCGAGCGGGGGCGTCACGCAGGCCCGGCTAACGGCGGCGGGCTTGGCGGCGGCCCCATATCGACTCGGGTCTCTCTTCATCCCGTATAAATCTTTCGCCTTTTACTAAAGATTTCCGTGGAGAGGGATAGCGATGAGTTCATGGTATTTTTGGAGGCTCTGCCCAAGCAGAGCTGCACTGCTGCTGTCAAAGGAAGACTGGGCCCGGCTTAGCGGCTGGCGTTAGGTGCCCGGTGGCGCGGCTGTGGTCTCCCTGGATCACGCGTGGACTCGCCGGGCGACACCTGCCAGAGGGGCTGGTGAGGGCTGAGCCGCGCCAGCTCCGTCGGCATCCCGCATGCCGGCGCCCGGCGGGGCGCAATTTGTGGGTATCGCTTCTCGGCCTTTTGGCTAAGATCAAGTGTAGTATCTGTTCTTATCAGTTTAATATCTGATACGTCCCCCATGGAGGGGACCACATATTAAACGGATTTTTGGAACAGGGAGCCGGAAGTGGGGCTTGCCCCGTCCGCTCCACGCATCGACCCGGTATTGCAGTGCTTCCGGGAATGGTGCACCTCTACTGCCCCCTGTTGTCGAAAGGCAGAACTGACTGACTGACTGACTGACTGACTGACTGACTGAGTGAGTGAGTGAGTGAGTGAGTGAGTGAGTGAGTGAGTGAGTGAGTGACTAATAGACTGAGTGCTGTGAGGGGGGGGGCCCTGTCTGTGCGTGGCCCCCGTTTCCCGCCGTTTTTCTTTTTTTTTTTTTTTTTTTTTTTTTTTTTAAAGGAAGGTGACACACTGTTTGTGCGGTGGACAGCTGCGCTGAGGTAAGGCATGATGTCATCTTTGCCTTTTGAATTTCCCCTCATGTTTGTTAAAATGATTGCTGTCTTTTGAGAGGACAGGAGGACAGGGAGGAGTCGGGGCCCCGAGGACGGCGGCTGCGACGCCCCTGGGCATTCTACTCCGAGCGGGGGCGTCACGCAGGCCCGGCTAACGGCGGCGGGCTTGGCGGCGGCCCCATATCGACTCGGGTCTCTCTTCATCCCGTATAAATCTTTCGCCTTTTACTAAAGATTTCCGTGGAGAGGGATAGCGATGAGTTCATGGTATTTTTGGAGGCTCTGCCCAAGCAGAGCTGCACTGCTGCTGTCAAAGGAAGACTGGGCCCGGCTTAGCGGCTGGCGTTAGGTGCCCGGTGGCGCGGCTGTGGTCTCCCTGGATCACGCGTGGACTCGCCGGGCGACACCTGCCAGAGGGGCTGGTGAGGGCTGAGCCGCGCCAGCTCCGTCGGCATCCCGCATGCCGGCGCCCGGCGGGGCGCAATTTGTGGGTATCGCTTCTCGGCCTTTTGGCTAAGATCAAGTGTAGTATCTGTTCTTATCAGTTTAATATCTGATACGTCCCCCATGGAGGGGACCACATATTAAACGGATTTTTGGAACAGGGAGCCGGAAGTGGGGCTTGCCCCGTCCGCTCCACGCATCGACCCGGTATTGCAGTGCTTCCGGGAATGGTGCACCTCTACTGCCCCCTGTTGTCGAAAGGCAGAACTGACTGACTGACTGACTGACTGACTGAGTGAGTGAGTGAGTGAGTGAGTGAGTGAGTGACTAATAGACTGAGTGCTGTGAGGGGGGGGGCCCTGTCTGTGCGTGGCCCCCGTTTCCCGCCGTTTTTCTTTTTTTTTTTTTTTTTTTTTTTTTTTTTAAAGGAAGGTGACACACTGTTTGTGCGGTGGACAGCTGCGCTGAGGTAAGGCATGATGTCATCTTTGCCTTTTGAATTTCCCCTCATGTTTGTTAAAATGATTGCTGTCTTTTGAGAGGACAGGAGGACAGGGAGGAGTCGGGGCCCCGAGGACGGCGGCTGCGACGCCCCTGGGCATTCTACTCCGAGCGGGGGCGTCACGCAGGCCCGGCTAACGGCGGCGGGCTTGGCGGCGGCCCCATATCGACTCGGGTCTCTCTTCATCCCGTATAAATCTTTCGCCTTTTACTAAAGATTTCCGTGGAGAGGGATAGCGATGAGTTCATGGTATTTTTGGAGGCTCTGCCCAAGCAGAGCTGCACTGCTGCTGTCAAAGGAAGACTGGGCCCGGCTTAGCGGCTGGCGTTAGGTGCCCGGTGGCGCGGCTGTGGTCTCCCTGGATCACGCGTGGACTCGCCGGGCGACACCTGCCAGAGGGGCTGGTGAGGGCTGAGCCGCGCCAGCTCCGTCGGCATCCCGCATGCCGGCGCCCGGCGGGGCGCAATTTGTGGGTATCGCTTCTCGGCCTTTTGGCTAAGATCAAGTGTAGTATCTGTTCTTATCAGTTTAATATCTGATACGTCCCCCATGGAGGGGACCACATATTAAACGGATTTTTGGAACAGGGAGCCGGAAGTGGGGCTTGCCCCGTCCGCTCCACGCATCGACCCGGTATTGCAGTGCTTCCGGGAATGGTGCACCTCTACTGCCCCCTGTTGTCGAAAGGCAGAACTGACTGACTGACTGACTGACTGACTGAGTGAGTGAGTGAGTGAGTGAGTGAGTGAGTGACTAATAGACTGAGTGCTGTGAGGGGGGGGGCCCTGTCTGTGCGTGGCCCCCGTTTCCCGCCGTTTTCTTTTTTTTTTTTTTTTTTTTTTTTTTTTAAAGGAAGGTGACACACTGTTTGTGCGGTGGACAGCTGCGCTGAGGTAAGGCATGATGTCATCTTTGCCTTTTGAATTTCCCCTCATGTTTGTTAAAATGATTGCTGTCTTTTGAGAGGACAGGAGGACAGGGAGGAGTCGGGGCCCCGAGGACGGCGGCTGCGACGCCCCTGGGCATTCTACTCCGAGCGGGGGCGTCACGCAGGCCCGGCTAACGGCGGCGGGCTTGGCGGCGGCCCCATATCGACTCGGGTCTCTCTTCATCCCGTATAAATCTTTCGCCTTTTACTAAAGATTTCCGTGGAGAGGGATAGCGATGAGTTCATGGTATTTTTGGAGGCTCTGCCCAAGCAGAGCTGCACTGCTGCTGTCAAAGGAAGACTGGGCCCGGCTTAGCGGCTGGCGTTAGGTGCCCGGTGGCGCGGCTGTGGTCTCCCTGGATCACGCGTGGACTCGCCGGGCGACACCTGCCAGAGGGGCTGGTGAGGGCTGAGCCGCGCCAGCTCCGTCGGCATCCCGCATGCCGGCGCCCGGCGGGGCGCAATTTGTGGGTATCGCTTCTCGGCCTTTTGGCTAAGATCAAGTGTAGTATCTGTTCTTATCAGTTTAATATCTGATACGTCCCCCATGGAGGGGACCACATATTAAACGGATTTTTGGAACAGGGAGCCGGAAGTGGGGCTTGCCCCGTCCGCTCCACGCATCGACCCGGTATTGCAGTGCTTCCGGGAATGGTGCACCTCTACTGCCCCTGTTGTCGAAAGGCAGAACTGACTGACTGACTGACTGACTGACTGACTGACTGAGTGAGTGAGTGAGTGACTAATAGACTGAGTGCTGTGAGGGGGGGGCCCTGTCTGTGCGTGGCCCCGTTTCCCGCCGTTTTTCTTTTTTTTTTTTTTTTTTTTTTTTTTTTAAAGGAAGGTGACACACTGTTTGTGCGGTGGACAGCTGCGCTGAGGTAAGGCATGATGTCATCTTTGCCTTTTGAATTTCCCCTCATGTTTGTTAAAATGATTGCTGTCTTTTGAGAGGACAGGAGGACAGGGAGGAGTCGGGGCCCCGAGGACGGCGGCTGCGACGCCCCTGGGCATTCTACTCCGAGCGGGGGCGTCACGCAGGCCCGGCTAACGGCGGCGGGCTTGGCGGCGGCCCCATATCGACTCGGGTCTCTCTTCATCCCGTATAAATCTTTCGCCTTTTACTAAAGATTTCCGTGGAGAGGGATAGCGATGAGTTCATGGTATTTTTGGAGGCTCTGCCCAAGCAGAGCTGCACTGCTGCTGTCAAAGGAAGACTGGGCCCGGCTTAGCGGCTGGCGTTAGGTGCCCGGTGGCGCGGCTGTGGTCTCCCTGGATCACGCGTGGACTCGCCGGGCGACACCTGCCAGAGGGGCTGGTGAGGGCTGAGCCGCGCCAGCTCCGTCCGGCATCCCGCATGCCGGCGCCCGGCGGGGCGCAATTTGTGGGTATCGCTTCTCGGCCTTTTGGCTAAGATCAAGTGTAGTATCTGTTCTTATCAGTTTAATATCTGATACGTCCCCCATGGAGGGGACCACATATTAAACGGATTTTTGGAACAGGGAGCCGGAAGTGGGGCTTGCCCCGTCCGCTCCACGCATCGACCCGGTATTGCAGTGCTTCCGGGAATGGTGCACCTCTACTGCCCCCTGTTGTCGAAAGGCAGAACTGACTGACTGACTGACTGACTGACTGACTGACTGAGTGAGTGAGTGAGTGAGTGAGTGACTAATAGACTGAGTGCTGTGAGGGGGGGGCCCTGTCTGTGCGTGGCCCCCGTTTCCCGCCGTTTTTCTTTTTTTTTTTTTTTTTTTTTTTTTTTTTAAAGGAAGGTGACACACTGTTTGTGCGGTGGACAGCTGCGCTGAGGTAAGGCATGATGTCATCTTTGCCTTTTGAATTTCCCCTCATGTTTGTTAAAATGATTGCTGTCTTTTGAGAGGACAGGAGGACAGGGAGGAGTCGGGGCCCCGAGGACGGCGGCTGCGACGCCCCTGGGCATTCTACTCCGAGCGGGGGCGTCACGCAGGCCCGGCTAACGGCGGCGGGCTTGGCGGCGGCCCCATATCGACTCGGGTCTCTCTTCATCCCGTATAAATCTTTCGCCTTTTACTAAAGATTTCCGTGGAGAGGGATAGCGATGAGTTCATGGTATTTTTGGAGGCTCTGCCCAAGCAGAGCTGCACTGCTGCTGTCAAAGGAAGACTGGGCCCGGCTTAGCGGCTGGCGTTAGGTGCCCGGTGGCGCGGCTGTGGTCTCCCTGGATCACGCGTGGACTCGCCGGGCGACACCTGCCAGAGGGCTGGTGAGGGCTGAGCCGCGCCAGCTCCGTCGGCATCCCGCATGCCGGCGCCCGGCGGGGCGCAATTTGTGGGTATCGCTTCTCGGCCTTTTGGCTAAGATCAAGTGTAGTATCTGTTCTTATCAGTTTAATATCTGATACGTCCCCATGGAGGGGACCACATATTAAACGGATTTTTGGAACAGGGAGCCGGAAGTGGGGCTTGCCCCGTCCGCTCCACGCATCGACCCGGTATTGCAGTGCTTCCGGGAATGGTGCACCTCTACTGCCCCTGTTGTCGAAAGGCAGAACTGACTGACTGACTGACTGACTGACTGAGTGAGTGAGTGAGTGAGTGAGTGAGTGAGTGACTAATAGACTGAGTGCTGTGAGGGGGGGGGCCCTGTCTGTGCGTGGCCCCCGTTTCCCGCCGTTTTTCTTTTTTTTTTTTTTTTTTTTTTTTTTTTTAAAGGAAGGTGACACACTGTTTGTGCGGTGGACAGCTGCGCTGAGGTAAGGCATGATGTCATCTTTGCCTTTTGAATTTCCCCTCATGTTTGTTAAAATGATTGCTGTCTTTTGAGAGGACAGGAGGACAGGGAGGAGTCGGGGCCCCGAGGACGGCGGCTGCGACGCCCCTGGGCATTCTACTCCGAGCGGGGGCGTCACGCAGGCCCGGCTAACGGCGGCGGGCTTGGCGGCGGCCCCATATCGACTCGGGTCTCTCTTCATCCCGTATAAATCTTTCGCCTTTTACTAAAGATTTCCGTGGAGAGGATAGCGATGAGTTCATGGTATTTTTGGAGGCTCTGCCCAAGCAGAGCTGCACTGCTGCTGTCAAAGGAAGACTGGGCCCGGCTTAGCGGCTGGCGTTAGGTGCCCGGTGGCG
This sequence comes from Paramormyrops kingsleyae, assembly GCF_048594095.1. Classification (NCBI taxonomy): domain Eukaryota; kingdom Metazoa; phylum Chordata; class Actinopteri; order Osteoglossiformes; family Mormyridae; genus Paramormyrops; species Paramormyrops kingsleyae. The sequence goes on from NW_027325969.1 coordinate 785,064, forward strand.
CGGCTGTGGTCTCCCTGGATCACGCGTGGACTCGCCGGGCGACACCTGCCAGAGGGGCTGGTGAGGGCTGAGCCGCGCCAGCTCCGTCGGCATCCCGCATGCCGGCGCCCGGCGGGCGCAATTTGTGGGTATCGCTTCTCGGCCTTTTGGCTAAGATCAAGTGTAGTATCTGTTCTTATCAGTTTAATATCTGATACGTCCCCATGGAGGGGACCACATATTAAACGGATTTTTGGAACAGGGAGCCGGAAGTGGGGCTTGCCCCGTCCGCTCCACGCATCGACCCGGTATTGCAGTGCTTCCGGGAATGGTGCACCTCTACTGCCCCCTGTTGTCGAAAGGCAGAACTGACTGACTGACTGACTGACTGACTGACTGACTGAGTGAGTGAGTGAGTGAGTGAGTGAGTGAGTGAGTGAGTGAGTGAGTGACTAATAGACTGAGTGCTGTGAGGGGGGGGCCCTGTCTGTGCGTGGCCCCCGTTTCCCGCCGTTTTTCTTTTTTTTTTTTTTTTTTTTTTTTTTTTAAAGGAAGGTGACACACTGTTTGTGCGGTGGACAGCTGCGCTGAGGTAAGGCATGATGTCATCTTTGCCTTTTGAATTTCCCCTCATGTTTGTTAAAATGATTGCTGTCTTTTGAGAGGACAGGAGGACAGGGAGGAGTCGGGGCCCCGAGGACGGCGGCTGCGACGCCCCTGGGCATTCTACTCCGAGCGGGGGCGTCACGCAGGCCCGGCTAACGGCGGCGGGCTTGGCGGCGGCCCCATATCGACTCGGGTCTCTCTTCATCCCGTATAAATCTTTCGCCTTTTACTAAAGATTTCCGTGGAGAGGGATAGCGATGAGTTCATGGTATTTTTGGAGGCTCTGCCCAAGCAGAGCTGCACTGCTGCTGTCAAAGGAAGACTGGGCCCGGCTTAGCGGCTGGCGTTAGGTGCCCGGTGGCGCGGCTGTGGTCTCCCTGGATCACGCGTGGACTCGCCGGGCGACACCTGCCAGAGGGGCTGGTGAGGGCTGAGCCGCGCCAGCTCCGTCGGCATCCCGCATGCCGGCGCCCGGCGGGGCGCAATTTGTGGGTATCGCTTCTCGGCCTTTTGGCTAAGATCAAGTGTAGTATCTGTTCTTATCAGTTTAATATCTGATACGTCCCCCATGGAGGGGACCACATATTAAACGGATTTTGGAACAGGGAGCCGGAAGTGGGGCTTGCCCCGTCCGCTCCACGCATCGACCCGGTATTGCAGTGCTTCCGGGAATGGTGCACCTCTAACTGCCCCCTGTTGTCGAAAGGCAGAACTGACTGACTGACTGACTGACTGACTGACTGACTGAGTGAGTGAGTGAGTGAGTGAGTGACTAATAGACTGAGTGCTGTGAGGGGGGGGGCCCTGTCTGTGCGTGGCCCCCGTTTCCCGCCGTTTTTCTTTTTTTTTTTTTTTTTTTTTTTTTTTAAAGGAAGGTGACACACTGTTTGTGCGGTGGACAGCTGCGCTGAGGTAAGGCATGATGTCATCTTTGCCTTTTGAATTTCCCCTCATGTTTGTTAAAATGATTGCTGTCTTTTGAGAGGACAGGAGGACAGGGAGGAGTCGGGGCCCCGAGGACGGCGGCTGCGACGCCCCTGGGCATTCTACTCCGAGCGGGGGCGTCACGCAGGCCCGCTACGGCGGCGGGCTTGGCGGCGGCCCCATATCGACTCGGGTCTCTCTTCATCCCGTATAAATCTTTCGCCTTTTACTAAAGATTTCCGTGGAGAGGGATAGCGATGAGTTCATGGTATTTTTGGAGGCTCTGCCCAAAGCAGAGCTGCACTGCTGCTGTCAAAGGAAGACTGGGCCCGGCTTAGCGGCTGGCGTTAGGTGCCCGGTGGCGCGGCTGTGGTCTCCCTGGATCACGCGTGGACTCGCCGGGCGACACCTGCCAGAGGGGCTGGTGAGGGCTGAGCCGCGCCAGCTCCGTCGGCATCCCGCATGCCGGCGCCCGGCGGGGCGCAATTTGTGGGTATCGCTTCTCGGCCTTTTGGCTAAGATCAAGTGTAGTATCTGTTCTTATCAGTTTAATATCTGATACGTCCCCCATGGAGGGGACCACATATTAAACGGATTTTTGGAACAGGGAGCCGGAAGTGGGGCTTGCCCCGTCCGCTCCACGCATCGACCCGGTATTGCAGTGCTTCCGGAATGGTGCACCTCTACTGCCCCCTGTTGTCGAAAGGCAGAACTGACTGACTGACTGACTGGACTGACTGACTGACTGAGTGAGTGAGTGAGTGAGTGAGTGACTAATAGACTGAGTGCTGTGAGGGGGGGGCCCTGTCTGTGCGTGGCCCCGTTTCCGCCGTTTTCTTTTTTTTTTTTTTTTTTTTTTTTTTTTTAAAGGAAGGTGACACACTGTTTGTGCGGTGGACAGCTGCGCTGAGGTAAGGCATGATGTCATCTTTGCCTTTTGAATTTCCCCTCATGTTTGTTAAAATGATTGCTGTCTTTTGAGAGGACAGGAGGACAGGGAGGAGTCGGGGCCCCGAGGACGGCGGCTGCGACGCCCCTGGGCATTCTACTCCGAGCGGGGGCGTCACGCAGGCCCGGCTAACGGCGGCGGGCTTGGCGGCGGCCCCATATCGACTCGGGTCTCTCTTCATCCCGTATAAATCTTTCGCCTTTTACTAAAGATTTCCGTGGAGAGGGATAGCGATGAGTTCATGGTATTTTTGGAGGCTCTGCCCAAGCAGAGCTGCACTGCTGCTGTCAAAGGGAAGACTGGGCCCGGCTTAGCGGCTGGCGTTAGGTGCCCGGTGGCGCGGCTGTGGTCTCCCTGGATCACGCGTGGACTCGCCGGGCGACACCTGCCAGAGGGGCTGGTGAGGGCTGAGCCGCGCCAGCTCCGTCGGCATCCCGCATGCCGGCGCCCGGCGGGGCGCAATTTGTGGGTATCGCTTCTCGGCCTTTTGGCTAAGATCAAGTGTAGTATCTGTTCTTATCAGTTTAATATCTGATACGTCCCCCATGGAGGGGACACATATTAAACGGATTTTTGGAACAGGGAGCCGGAAGTGGGGCTTGCCCCGTCCGCTCCACGCATCGACCCGGTATTGCAGTGCTTCCGGGAATGGTGCACCTCTACTGCCCCCTGTTGTCGAAAGGCAGAACTGACTGACTGACTGACTGACTGACTGAGTGAGTGAGTGAGTGAGTGAGTGAGTGAGTGAGTGGTGTGACTAATAGACTGAGTGCTGTGAGGGGGGGGGCCCTGTCTGTGCGTGGCCCCCGTTTCCCGCCGTTTTTCTTTTTTTTTTTTTTTTTTTTTTTTTTTTTTAAAGGAAGGTGACACACTGTTTGTGCGGTGGACAGCTGCGCTGAGGTAAGGCATGATGTCATCTTTGCCTTTTGAATTTCCCCTCATGTTTGTTAAAATGATTGCTGTCTTTTGAGAGGACAGGAGGACAGGGAGGAGTCGGGGCCCCGAGGACGGCGGCTGCGACGCCCCTGGGCATTCTACTCCGAGCGGGGGCGTCACGCAGGCCCGGCTAACGGCGGCGGGCTTGGCGGCGGCCCCATATCGACTCGGGTCTCTCTTCATCCCGTATAAATCTTTCGCCTTTTACTAAAGATTTCCGTGGAGAGGGATAGCGATGAGTTCATGGTATTTTTGGAGGCTCTGCCCAAGCAGAGCTGCACTGCTGCTGTCAAAGGAAGACTGGGCCCGGCTTAGCGGCTGGCGTTAGGTGCCCGGTGGCGCGGCTGTGGTCTCCCTGGATCACGCGTGGACTCGCCGGGCGACACCTGCCAGAGGGGCTGGTGAGGGCTGAGCCGCGCCAGCTCCGTCGGCATCCCGCATGCCGGCGCCGGCGGGGCGCAATTTGTGGGTATCGCTTCTCGGCCTTTTGGCTAAGATCAAGTGTAGTATCTGTTCTTATCAGTTTTAATATCTGATACGTCCCCCATGGAGGGGACCACATATTAAACGGATTTTTGGAACAGGGAGCCGGAAGTGGGGCTTGCCCCGTCCGCTCCACGCATCGACCCGGTATTGCAGTGCTTCCGGGAATGGTGCACCTCTACTGCCCCTGTTGTCGAAAGGCAGAACTGACTGACTGACTGACTGACTGACTGACTGACTGAGTGAGTGAGTGAGTGAGTGAGTGAGTGAGTGAGTGACTAATAGACTGAGTGCTGTGAGGGGGGGGGCCCTGTCTGTGCGTGGCCCCCGTTTCCCGCCGTTTTTCTTTTTTTTTTTTTTTTTTTTTTTTTTTTAAAGGAAGGTGACACACTGTTTGTGCGGTGGACAGCTGCGCTGAGGTAAGGCATGATGTCATCTTTGCCTTTTGAATTTCCCCTCATGTTTGTTAAAATGATTGCTGTCTTTTGAGAGGACAGGAGGACAGGGAGGAGTCGGGGCCCCGAGGACGGCGGCTGCGACGCCCCTGGGCATTCTACTCCGAGCGGGGGCGTCACGCAGGCCCGGCTAACGGCGGCGGGCTTGGCGGCGGCCCCATATCGACTCGGGTCTCTCTTCATCCCGTATAAATCTTTCGCCTTTTACTAAAGATTTCCGTGGAGAGGGATAGCGATGAGTTCATGGTATTTTTGGAGGCTCTGCCCAAGCAGAGCTGCACTGCTGCTGTCAAAGAAGACTGGGCCCGGCTTAGCGGCTGGCGTTAGGTGCCCGGTGGCGCGGCTGTGGTCTCCCTGGATCACGCGTGGACTCGCCGGGCGACACCTGCCAGAGGGGCTGGTGAGGGCTGAGCCGCGCCAGCTCCGTCGGCATCCCGCATGCCGGCGCCCGGCGGGGCGCAATTTGTGGGTATCGCTTCTCGGCCTTTTGGCTAAGATCAAGTGTAGTATCTGTTCTTATCAGTTTAATATCTGATACGTCCCCCATGGAGGGGACCACATATTAAACGGATTTTTGGAACAGGGAGCCGGAAGTGGGGCTTGCCCCGTCCGCTCCACGCATCGACCCGGTATTGCAGTGCTTCCGGGAATGGTGCACCTCTACTGCCCCCTGTTGTCGAAAGGCAGAACTGACTGACTGACTGACTGACTGACTGACTGACTGACTGAGTGAGTGAGTGAGTGAGTGAGTGACTAATAGACTGAGTGCTGTGAGGGGGGGGGCCCTGTCTGTGCGTGGCCCCCGTTTCCCGCCGTTTTTCTTTTTTTTTTTTTTTTTTTTTTTTTTTTAAAGGAAGGTGACACACTGTTTGTGCGGTGGACAGCTGCGCTGAGGTAAGGCATGATGTCATCTTTGCCTTTTGAATTTCCCCTCATGTTTGTTAAAATGATTGCTGTCTTTTGAGAGGACAGGAGGACAGGGAGGAGTCGGGGCCCCGAGGACGGCGGCTGCGACGCCCCTGGGCATTCTACTCCGAGCGGGGGCGTCACGCAGGCCCGGCTAACGGCGGCGGGCTTGGCGGCGGCCCCATATCGACTCGGGTCTCTCTTCATCCCGTATAAATCTTTCGCCTTTTACTAAAGATTTCCGTGGGAGAGGGATAGCGATGAGTTCATGGTATTTTTGGAGGCTCTGCCCAAGCAGAGCTGCACTGCTGCTGTCAAAGGAAGACTGGGCCCGGCTTAGCGGCTGGCGTTAGGTGCCCGGTGGCGCGGCTGTGGTCTCCCTGGATCACGCGTGGACTCGCCGGGCGACACCTGCCAGAGGGCTGGTGAGGGCTGAGCCGCGCCAGCTCCGTCGGCATCCCGCATGCCGGCGCCCGGCGGGGCGCAATTTGTGGGTATCGCTTCTCGGCCTTTTGGCTAAGATCAAGTGTAGTATCTGTTCTTATCAGTTTAATATCTGATACGTCCCCCATGGAGGGGACCACATATTAAACGGATTTTTGGAACAGGGAGCCGGAAGTGGGGCTTGCCCCGTCCGCTCCACGCATCGACCCGGTATTGCAGTGCTTCCGGGAATGGTGCACCTCTACTGGCCCCCTGTTGTCGAAAGGCAGAACTGACTGACTGACTGACTGACTGACTGAGTGAGTGAGTGAGTGAGTGAGTGAGTGAGTGACTAATAGACTGAGTGCTGTGAGGGGGGGGCCCTGTCTGTGCGTGGCCCCCGTTTCCCGCCGTTTTTCTTTTTTTTTTTTTTTTTTTTTTTTTTTTAAAGGAAGGTGACACACTGTTTGTGCGGTGGACAGCTGCGCTGAGGTAAGGCATGATGTCATCTTTGCCTTTTGAATTTCCCCTCATGTTTGTTAAAATGATTGCTGTCTTTTGAGAGGACAGGAGGACAGGGAGGAGTCGGGGCCCCGAGGACGGCGGCTGCGACGCCCCTGGGCATTCTACTCCGAGCGGGGGCGTCACGCAGGCCCGGCTAACGGCGGCGGGCTTGGCGGCGGCCCCATATCGACTCGGGTCTCTCTTCATCCCGTATAAATCTTTCGCCTTTTACTAAAGATTTCCGTGGAGAGGGATAGCGATGAGTTCATGGTATTTTTGGAGGCTCTGCCCAAGCAGAGCTGCACTGCTGCTGTCAAAGGAAGACTGGGCCCGGCTTAGCGGCTGGCGTTAGGTGCCCGGTGGCGCGGCTGTGGTCTCCCTGGATCACGCGTGGACTCGCCGGGCGACACCTGCCAGAGGGGCTGGTGAGGGCTGAGCCGCGCCAGCTCCGTCGGCATCCCGCATGCCGGCGCCCGGCGGGGCGCAATTTGTGGGTATCGCTTCTCGGCCTTTGGCTAAGATCAAGTGTAGTATCTGTTCTTATCAGTTTAATATCTGATACGTCCCCCATGGAGGGGACCACATATAAACGGATTTTGGAACAGGGAGCCGGAAGTGGGGCTTGCCCGTCCGCTCCACGCATCGACCCGGTATTGCAGTGCTTCCGGGAATGGTGCACCTCTACTGCCCCCTGTTGTCGAAAGGCAGAACTGACTGACTGACTGACTGACTGACTGACTGACTGACTGAGTGAGTGAGTGAGTGAGTGAGTGAGTGAGTGAGTGAGTGAGTGAGTGAGTGACTAATAGACTGAGTGCTGTGAGGGGGGGGCCCTGTCTGTGCGTGGCCCCCGTTTCCCGCCGTTTTTCTTTTTTTTTTTTTTTTTTTTTTTTTTTTTAAAGGAAGGTGACACACTGTTTGTGCGGTGGACAGCTGCGCTGAGGTAAGGCATGATGTCATCTTTGCCTTTTGAATTTCCCCTCATGTTTGTTAAAATGATTGCTGTCTTTTGAGAGGACAGGAGGACAGGGAGGAGTCGGGGCCCCGAGGACGGCGGCTGCGACGCCCCTGGGCATTCTACTCCGAGCGGGGGCGTCACGCAGGCCCGGCTAACGGCGACGGGCTTGGCGGCGGCCCCATATCGACTCGGGTCTCTCTTCATCCCGTATAAATCTTTCGCCTTTTACTAAAGATTTCCGTGGAGAGGGATAGCGATGAGTTCATGGTATTTTTGGAGGCTCTGCCCAAGCAGAGCTGCACTGCTGCTGTCAAAGGAAGACTGGGCCCGCTTAGCGGCTGGCGTTAGGTGCCCGGTGGCGCGGCTGTGGTCTCCCTGGATCACGCGTGGACTCGCCGGGCGACACCTGCCAGAGGGGCTGGTGAGGGCTGAGCCGCGCCAGCTCCGTCGGCATCCCGCATGCCGGCGCCCGGCGGGGCGCAATTTGTGGGTATCGCTTCTCGGCCTTTTGGCTAAGATCAAGTGTAGTATCTGTTCTTATCAGTTTAATATCTGATACGTCCCCCATGGAGGGGACCACATATTAAACGGATTTTTGGAACAGGGAGCCGGAAGTGGGCTTGCCCCGTCCGCTCCACGCATCGACCCGGTATTGCAGTGCTTCCGGGAATGGTGCACCTCTACTGCCCCCT